>NC_143523.1:16147639-16449369 GCF_031878675.1 Megascapheus bottae
GGTTAGAAGGCCTAGCTCAGTCACCTGCTGAACAAGAAAAACAAAACTTCATGGGTTAGAGCTTTACACAGCATGACATGCAACACAAGACTGCCGGTGGTAGTGTAGAAGAGCATGGTAAGGATGTGATAATAATGAAAACAGAGAAAGGCTAGGTTAGGTTTTAAGGCAGAAGTGGGGTCTAGAAAAATCCGGGGTCAGGAAACAGCCAGCTTTTGATAAAAGCCTGTCCTTCCTCACCCCTGTGACGCAGGAGTCCAGTCCTTTGCCCGTGCTGTAGAGTTGGGCCCTTCCTACCTGTGCCTCTGTTACTGAATTTCCTGACGGAGTTGCTTCCAGGAAATGTCTGCAGCCCTGAGTGCTGATGGTCTGTGGCTTCATAGCCGCCAGCCTATCAAGGGTCACTGTAGGGCAGGCCTCTGAATCTGACCATTTCTATTTCAGTAATAACTTTAAAAAGGTCTCTGTTTTCCCACACAGATTAAAGATGCTGTTGCCCTTTGTGAACTCTTTAACTGGTTGGAGAAAGAGGTTGGTTGACTCTTAATTTTTACTGAACATGTGGCTGTAGATGATTCTACAATAACTATTGTGTTATGACTGTGGCTTCCTCTGGGCTGTCCTGATCAAGAAATCTAAGATGTTGATGGTATTTTAATCCTTCTTTTGGTAACCTTGTACTTCATGTGTGTACATATATTTAAAAACACCTCAGTAGAAAATATTAACAAGGAGGAAGAAAGAAATTCTATGATAGAGTAGATGTGAGCTAGGAAGTAATAATTAAATGGAATTTCACTGTAAGGAAAAGGGGAAAATGACCCTTATAATATTATTATAAGCAAGCTAATTGTATTAGGAAAAAAAGATCTTTGTGCACATTTTGAACTTTAAGCAATCTTTTTATATTAAATTGACTCTTGGCAATTAATTTCTTGCCTGTCCATTTCTGGAGCCAACAACAGGGTATCTCTTTGTGCTGTTATTAAACAAAATCTTCCCTTTGAATATAATATAAAAAAACTCTTAAATTGGAAAAAGAGTTCACATCAGTGTGAATTATTTTTTAAAATCTGTATTTCCTTCTGGCTCTCATGTATCTGTTTAAATTATTTTGTGTGTATTGGTATACAGACATGAATTGTGTAATTGAATTATACACTTAGGATCATAGTGTGCGGTAATGTGACTGCATTGAATACCTTATTTATTTACTTATTTCCCCATCCCTTCTATTTTTATTTCACTTGTTTTTTATTTTTCCATGATGACTAAACCTACAATAATATCTTTGTATCCTGTTTTGTTTTCCAAAGATAATTTTCCTCAGATGATTGCTCTTATAAGTTTAAAAACTTAGATGCATCCATTTAGTTTGGGGAGGTTTGGGGATATAAAATAGTTGAGTGAAAAATTCAGAGTAGTTAATTAGAACACTTCTACTTTAGTGTTGGTGAGAGCCTCTAGGCAGTCTGTCCCTGTTAAAAAGGAGACTCAGACCATATTCAATAGATTAGATAGTTGTCATACGGGCATTGAGGATAAAAGAAAGCTTTTTTTTTTTTTAAATAGTTGGATTCCCTTTCATTATAAACACATGTATGCATACATATATGTCTCATTCATATTAAAATGTTTTGACAAAAATTGTACATGAACTAAAGTTTTTGTTCACACATTTAAAAGGAATTTCTATGGTACCAGTCTAGGATTACAAAATACTGCTTGTGTTCAGCTTTGTGTTTTACCATAAGATTGACTGAACATTATGTATTGTGTGTGAGGCAGGTAGGCAGATCTTAGTTGCAGGATTAAAAAAATATTCTTTTGGAACTGGGAGCATGACCTAGTGGTAGAGTGCTTGCCTTGCATGCCCGAAGCCCTGGGTTCCATTCCTTGGTATGACATACACAGAAAAAAGATGCAAATGGTGCTGTGGCTCAAGTGGTAGGGTGCTAGCCTCGTGAAAGCTCAAGGACAGTGCCCAGGCCTGAGTTCTAGTCCGGGACTGGCAAAAATAATATTCTTTTAAAAACTGATAATATTAGGAAATTCTACAAAGGGCTTACAGTGTGTACAATGAGTACTTTGTTTCTTGGACAATGATGTACCTTCCTTGGAAAAGTAAGTTTTTATAGTACTTCTTCTGACATGTATGAAGCACACATGGCTTGATCTTATCAGGTGATTTGTAAACTCTTTTCTTGTAGGTTCCAAAAGGTGGTGTGACAGAGATCTCAGCTGCTGACAAAGCTGAGGAATTTCGCAGGTATAGGAACCTTATAGTCATTTCCTTGGTAAGATGAATGAGGCTGGAAGGGCCCTGATTCTTGGTGTTGTAAAAACTTTCAGGCCTCCGCTCTCTGTTCCAGGCAACAGGCTGACTTTGTGGATCTGAGTTTCCCAACCATTTCCAGTACAGGACCCAATGGAGCCATCATTCACTACGCGTAAGGCTTGAGGACGGAGGAGCATGGGCCTGGCTTTGCTGCTGCTTCTGCAAAGGAGCCTGAGCAGGGGAGAGACATTATTTCACCAGAGGCTTAGTGCCTACATGTGTGTGTGTGTGTTGAGATTCTAAAGCTACAGGAGGATGAAACTTTGGAAGTCTCACTTCTTCCTAAATCCTAAAGCCTCTGACTTTTGGACACTTTTGGAAGTTTCCTCTTAGGTTCAGAATGTTATTGGCCTTCTGCACAGTTTAAGTCAACTGCATGTCCCTGTCCCCATTCCCATTTTGGCACTCAGGTACCGTATTGATCCTAGTAACAGTAATAATAGTAATGCTAATAGTAATGGCAGTTAATAGTAATACTGAAGTGTTATTCCATCCATCTTGTGAGCTCCATCGCCAATATATCCAAATAATATTGACAAGTGATAGGTGACAAAGCCCTGTCTCCCTGCTCACTGTGCTTGAAGCCTGGCCATTTGGTTTAGGAGAGTTTTTCTGACATGATCTGGGAACCCAGGGACCCACACAGCTGAGCCTCTGTGAACTGTGAGACGAGGGACGCTGCTGTGACCTATGCGGGACCTGTAGATCTGCCTGTGGGGAGGAAGGAAATGTCAATCTCTTGGCTTTACATTGACCATTTAGAGTTCTGTGTTTTCGTGTCTGTCATGTGCACAGTCAAGGAAAGATTGGGTTGTACTTGGGCATAACTTTCCCCCTTTTGAATAATTGCTTTTAGAGCCTTTAGTCTTGGGGCAGCTTTTGGAGCTGTGTGGGAGATAGTCACAGATGTGTAAATAGTTCCCTCACACTAATGCTTTTGATCTAACATGAAAATATCAAAGGGATTTCAATTTAACTCAGATGATGAATTTCCTGGCTGGATACTACACTGGAATCTTTCATGTGTTTATTGCATTAGAAGTTTCAAACCAAAGGGGAGAATTTTGCTACTCATTGTGGGCTGTTGGAAGCCAGTTTGGAGGCAGGGCCCTGCAGGCTGGCTTAGGCCCACGTCTGATTGTCCTGTTAGTTATCCAGCTCTCATGCCCTATGGTGCCCTTATTGCTGGAGAATGGCGTTTGGAATTCTCTCATGCCTTTGGGCATTTCTCAGCACAGTGATCAAGTCTAGAAAGTGGAACGGGGAAACTGAATCACTTTAAAAGTGAGTTCTTTCCATTTGAAAAAATAAAAGAGCTTCCATATAAGAGAGGCATGAGGCCCCCTCCCCCCTTTTTTGGCAGGTTCTGGGGTTTGAAGTCAGTGCACCACTTCTGACTTTTTTCTGAGTAGTTTATTGGAGATAAGAGTCTCACAGACTTTTCTGCCCAGGCTGGCTTTGAACTGTGACTCTCAGATCTCAGCCTTCTGAGTAGCTAGTATTTCAGGCATGAGCCACCAGTGCCTGGCAAAAATGAACCACCCTGTTTAAAGAGGCATTTACTCTGTGTGTCTGGTGGTTTCAGAAGCATCTGAGGGGTCACAGCTAGAAGATAGTTGGAGTGCCCAGAGGTTGTGGTGGCTGCAGTGACTCGGCTGCTCCTGTCTCTGTTTCCATGACTCAAGCTTGGACTTACTGTTTCTTTTCATCCCTTCCAATCATTTGTTGTTGTTTTTTTCTGGTGAATTGTGGGACTTGAACTCTGGGCCTGGACGTTGTCCCTGAGCTCTTCAGCTTAAGGGTATTATCCTACTCCTTGAGCCACAGTGCCACTTTGTTATTGTTTTTTTTTTGTATATTTTTATTGTAATTATTGGAAGGGTTACATTATATTCACCAGATAGAAGGTGCATTACTTCACATACATTGATACCCTTTCTCATGTCTTGGTCCCCATTTCCCTCCCCCTACCCCCACCCCTTATCTTGTTTTCCCCCCTTCCCTATCCTATTTCAAATAACCAAATAAGCATATATACAGTGTATCAGATAACAAGGTAAAATACTGCAACAATATGAGATAACCAAGGGACAGCAAAAGAGATGAGATATTACATAGTACATTAAGGACAACAATCACTCATTATATGGCTTTTGTTTCTATATCCTGGAGGTCCTTTCATTTAGCATCATACTATATGGCCTTATGTATTTAGGTTTTGCTCTACTGTAAATCTCTGCTAGAGAGCCCCAGGTTATTGGTTTTTTTTTGTTTTGTTTTGTTTTTGTTTTTTTTTGAGACCACTGAGGCTGGCTGCAACCTGTTATCCTCTTGCCTTAGCCTCCTGAGTGCTGTTGATGCACTAGCAGTCCAGCTTTGTGAATTCTTTTGTAGCTTTCCAATTATCTCTTGAACATTCTGTTTTGTCCCAGACAAAAAAGAAATGTATTTTCCTCCTTCTTTTGAGCTCTTTATCTAGTCAGTGAGATAAGTTGTTAGTCTTCAAATAGTGGAAGTTTAGTACCTGTTGGAGAATTCATTTACTGGGTGATTTTTAAAAATTAGATTTTTTTCAGAGGGTTTAAGATTAGCACAAGAAATTTTTGTGTGCACTCCTCTTGAGGTCTGCCAAGTGTTTACAGTGATGAAATAACTGATTTTTAATTCACTTTGTTAGGCCAGTTCCTGAGACGAATAGGAATTTGTCCCTGGATGAGGTGTACCTCATCGACTCGGGTGCTCAGTACAAGTAAGTGGACCAGAACTGCTATAGAATCTGACCGTGGATTCAAGGCAGTTGAGTTGGGTGGACAGTTGAGAGGATCCAGCTGCTAAGCTTATTCTCTGACAGCATGGACAGAATCCTCAGTTGTGTGGATTTTCTACATTCTATTTTTTCACTTGTCAGTGGACTGGACGGACCTTTAGGTTGTTTCTAAGAATTCCACTTCTTGGAAATAACAAGCATTATGGTTCATACTTCTGTGAACCTTCATGTATGAGTTTTTGTGCAGACCTATGTTTTCAAGTCACTTGTGGCTCATATGCTTACCACATTGAGTCCTCTAAGGTAAATGGTTCATGCAAACTGTTTTCCAAAGTGTCTGTTCTTTTCTCTATCCCCACCAGCAGTGCAGGAAGGTTCTAGCTTTTCTGTGTCCTCTTCATATTTGAGAAAAAGCTTAATTCAACTGAAAACCAATGCTTCTTTTTCTGTTCTACTTCTGAAAGGGATGGAACCACAGATGTGACCCGGACCATGCATTTTGGGACACCTACAGCCTACGAGAAGGTGAGGCAGTAGCAAAAACTCAGGAGCCCTATTTCCGTTCTTACCAAGCACGTTGCTTTTATGAAAAGGGATTGCACAAACAAGTAAGATTATATAGTGGATAGTAATTGTCTCCTTTTTGTGGAGTCAGGCTTATTTGCTTTGTGAGATCTACTTAATTATTGGAGGGTAAGATGTTTGGAGCAAAGGTAAAAGTGTTCTGTGAAGGTCAAG
Source organism: Megascapheus bottae (assembly GCF_031878675.1). Classification (NCBI taxonomy): domain Eukaryota; kingdom Metazoa; phylum Chordata; class Mammalia; order Rodentia; family Geomyidae; genus Megascapheus; species Megascapheus bottae. The sequence continues at coordinate 16,153,483 of NC_143523.1, forward strand.
GTAGCTGGGGTTCAACTTGAAACAGCTTTGGCTTTCTTTTGGGTAAGGAGATTTCTTTGGGGCTGGGGGAGTAGTGAAATGTATGCTTTATGAGCAGTGTTATGGATTCATCAGCTACCCTTTTTTTTTTCAAGGAGAGCAGGCTCACCTCTCAGAGAACTTGTTGCTCATTTCTTGGGATGACTTTCATAGAAGGAGCCACAGACCTGAGGCCAGAGACTGTGCTGGGTGTCTAGAGACCTACTTTCAAATCTATTCTATTGTTTACTAGCTTTCAACCTTGAATCAGATCACTTTTTCTGTTCATAAAAATGGAGGTAGCTGGGCCCTCCTCTTCCAGTTCCATGAGCCAGTGAATTTCTGGGTCATGGTTTCTGCCCAGTGAGTATTGGTTGAATCTTGAGTGAATGTGCCTATTGAGGGAGCATCTTCAGGAAGAAGTTACATGATGCAGTAGGTAGCTTTTTGTAGTCTTGGAGCCTTGCTTTGTCTATTTGTAGGCACTGATACCAGAGAAGAGTTTGGGCCTCAAGTACTGGGCCCTTTTGTGATGACCACACTGTGAAAACAGCCTCAAACAAGATTGAGAAGTGTGGAATCTGGTTTTGCATCTGCCTCTTACTGGCAAGTTATGAGCTTTCAAAGCAATATTTTGCTGTTTTTTTGGTTTTGGCCATACCAGGGTTTGAACCCAGGGCCCGGCACTTGCTTAGTATTCCACCACTTGAACCACACCCAGAGACCTTTTTGTTTTAGTTTGTTTTCAAAAAAAGCCTTGTGCTTTTGCCTGGACCAGCCTAGACAGAGATCCTACTACCTATGCCTTTCATATTGTTGGAATGGCAACTTATGGCAGCTTATTGGTTGCACTGGGGTCTCATTAACTGGCCTTGAACTTTGAACTGGCCTTGAACTTTGATCCTCCAGATCTCTGCCTATCCAGTAGCTTGGATAAAGAGCTTGATAGGTGCTATTTATGTATGTACTTTAGATGTACTTTATGTATGTACTTTAGATGTTCCTTTCATGATAAAGCCCTGTGGCATCATTTTTCTGATAATGCTTTTTTCCCAAATTTAACTGCAAGATTTTCTGGAAAATTGGTCTATAACTAGACTTTTTATTCAGATATATTCTTTCCACATCAGTTTTCTCTGTGGTATTGGTAAAGATTTTTAACAGGTAAGGTTTTTTTTTTTTTTTTTTTTTTTTTTTGTACTACCAGCAAGCTGTGAGATTAAAATGTGTCTTCTGTATCATGCCTCTTGATTTTCTTTGGCAGGAATGCTTCACATATGTTCTCAAGGGCCACATAGCTGTAAGCGCAGCCATTTTCCCGACTGGTACCAAAGGTAGGTGGTTCCTTCTGTCATGTGGTGGGCTCTTTTTTTGTTCAGGAATCAAACATGTCTGAGTAGAAAGACAAGTTCTTCTTTTTGCTGTGTTCAGTCCTTGTACAGTTTGGGCTCAGCCAGGACAAGTGGAGATTCTATATAGAGAGTCTCTGGGTTCCATTGACTTAACTCAGAGGACCTTCTAGAGAGCCAGGTGTAGAATTGGGTATGGTGTCAGCGGTGACACTTCTGACCACCTGTGGAATTAAATGGCGAGGAGGCAGAGAGGGCTCCCCATAGAGGGATGACTGGACACAAAGGCCTTATGACCTGAGTGGAGGTTGGAGCAGACTCTTGTCTGCCCTTTCGTAGGCTGGTGCCTACTAAACCATCTTTGGATGGTCCCTGTAGTTAGTTACTTTGCTGGATCCTGACTTGAGAGATCTCTTCCTTTGCCTAAGGCTGGTGCCTGAACATTGGGAATTGGACATACCTGTGCCTTGACTCTTGTTAGATAGGCACGTGCTCATCTTCCTGAGTTTCAGTTTCCTCATCCTTTGTGCCTGCCTGACTGCTTACAGTCTGGCTAGAATCTCACCTTTGTATTTCTGAACCTTAGGGTTCCAGAGTGGGGGGAAAGAAAGTCTTACGTGACCTAACACAGCTGTAATCCACAATGGGTGTCTGTCCTCTTACCAGCTTTCTGGACAAATGATGCTCTAGCTTTAGACTGAGCTCTGACTGACTCCTCAGGTAGCTCTGATGGTTAGAAAGTTCTTCCTTGTGCTGGGCTGAAATCTGAACTCACCAGTAATTTTTACCCATGAGTTTCTATTTCACCTTGTAGAGCCAAATACACTAATCTCTGAAGTGCTGTATGAACATCAGGCGGTTCTTATGTCTTTTCAGGCCATCTCCTAGACTCCTTTGCCCGTTCAGCCTTGTGGGATTCTGGCCTGGATTACCTGCATGGGACAGGACATGGTGTCGGGTCTTTTCTGAATGTTCATGAGGGTCCTTGTGGCATCAGTTATAAGACCTTCTCCGATGAGCCCTTGGAGGCAGGCATGATTGTCACTGATGGTAGGTGAACTCGTTCAAGGAACCTGACAGGTCTTTGTGGTATTTTTTTTTTTAAATTTTAAGGAAATTTATAGTAATTCCCATTTACCGACACACTGAATCAACCAAAAAAAAAAAAACAAACTCTTTGGACTGTGAAAATGATTTGCATTCATGTTAGAAAGAGTGAGATAGAAGAAGGTAAAAAGAAAAGGAAAATCATTTGTAATCCCACCATTCAGGAAAAGCATGACAATATTTTGCCATGCTAGCTTTGGCTTTTTACTTATATGCTGATACTTTGTTTTAAAGAGTAATTGAGATCACACTGACATATCGCATCCTGTTTCATTATTTTAATATATTGCCATTTCCCATGTTATCACCAGGTCTTTGTAAACAGACTTTGATGCCTACATCCTTGTATCCTGTGATTATGTAACATGATATATTTAGCAGTCCCCTTGGCATTGTATGACCTGCCCTGTAGCCAGATTTCAAAGCTTGTGCTTCAGGTAGCTATAAAAATGTGGTCACCTGGGTGCAGGTGGCATCTCTAAGCTTATGCACACAGATAGGGTGGGTGCTCACCTCCTGTTTCTGGGCAGGGCAGTCAACTTATGAGTGAAAATACCTCTCTGTACCCTTTTCCTTGTGGGCTACTTCTCATTTGGGTTTGTTTGTTTTAGAACCAGGATATTATGAAGATGGGGCTTTTGGAATCCGCATCGAGAACGTTGTTCTGGTGGTTCCTATTAAGACCAAGGTGAGTATTTATTTGTGTTAAAAATAACCAAGAATGTGCCATTCTGGGCCCCAATGGCATTTCTTTCCCTGTGATATTACTGGAAGTTGCTTTGCCACCCTGCAAGCTAGAGTGAAATTTTTTTTTTGTGAACTGGGACTGTTACTCATGGGATCACAAGCTGGCTCCTGCCTGATGAGATTTGAGGCTCTGAGTTTGCTGAAGGCAGCTTATTTTTTTGCACCACAATCCCCAGTGCAAGGGCCTGGAGTCAGTGTTCTCATTACATGATTTTACCAGGTAACAGTGAGGAAGCTTGAGTTATGCTCTGTCTGTGTTCCCAGGATAGATAAGAGTTTAGGTGTAAGAGCTTACCTTTCACTATGGAAATGACCAGCTGACGAGTAGCTGCCTATGTCCTCAGGGGGCTGACGGTAGTGATCTGCTCTCTGCTGTGGAAATCATTGTTCCTGGAAGTAGCCCATCCCCTTCCTCCCAAAGGCAACCAAGGCCTTGCTTTCTCACTTTCCCCCCAGTGCTGGGATTGAATCCAGGGCCTTACACATGTTAGACGAGTGTTCTACCACAGTCCTACACCCCACCACCCCGCTTGCTCTTGAATCTCCATGCTGTCAACGGATGGGCCTAGCTGGGTTAATGCAGGCCATGTAACTGATTGATTTGGGAGACTTAAACACCTATCAAGTCTTAGAAACCCAAACCAGATACGGTTTTGAGTCCAGACACTTCCAGACCTGGCTTCTGCCTCCTTCATCATAGCAGTTATGATCTTATAGACCTGCTAACTGGCATAGGCTGTTGTTTCTTAGAGCAGTTGTTAGAAAGTAGCTCCAGCTGTATTTGTGCCCCTCTAGTAAAAATGGTGACTAGAGAACTTTGCCAGTGATTATACATGGCTTTGCAGGCTTGGTAGAGAGATGTTATGGTAGGTAATTGTGATACAGACACATCAAAGCTGCTGATTTCTTCCTTTTACAGTATAACTTCAATAACCGGGGAAGTCTGACCTTTGAACCTCTAACTTTGGTTCCGATCCAGACCAAAATGATAGATGTGGATTCTCTTACGGACAAAGAGGTAATTGCAAAGTCTTGAGAGGCAGAAGTGTTTTCATGGAGATGGACAGCTTCCCTCAATTCCCTGTTCGTCACTTTTTAAATTTAGAGGTCCAGGATACCTGAGGCTGCATGTCAGGTCTCCCGAGGACCTCGTCATTTTCTGTGTATTATTGGGGCTTCCGCCAGCTATGGTAGGATTCTAGGGTGTGTGGGTAGGAACAAAATAAACCATTGCTTTGCCAGGTGCGATGGTTCTGCAACGATGGAGGCATTTAATCCATGGTTGCACTGAGGCATTCAGCACACATAGGCCGCCGGGGTGTCTTCTCTACAAAGAGCTGCTGGATGGTTAGGACCTCGAGGCCACTATACATGCCAGATTGCTTCCTGGTGTTATAGGAAACATTAAGGAAGTGGAAAGAAAAATATGTGTGATGCTCAGTTTTCACCTAGATGAGCGAAAGAGGTTACCAACTCCTTACTTCATGGTTCCCTCACGAAGTCTCGGCACGATAGTGCTTACTTACCAAGCTTCAAGAATCATAGGTCCTCCGATCACTTCAGATCTTAGAGTAGGTATCTAGGGTATATGGCCAAATGCAGTGACAGGCGGGAGTTAGGCTTCGGAATCAGGTGAGTACTGAAGGTCAGAAATGCAACAACAATTGGTTATTTCTGTACAGATAATCCAGTCCTCTAGCCAGGAACTGGAAAGCCAGGATACAAATTCCAGAGCAAGGCAGGGTCAGAAGATCAGTGAAAAGTAGATGACTGGTGGGTGCGGCAGGCAGGATAAGCATGGCAGGACACTCTAGAATAAGAAGTCTTTGTTACCAAGGCAGCCACTGGCCTCATTCCAGGGGCCTTTGAGTGCTTGCTTTAAAAAAAAAAAAATGACCACAGGTCTTGAGCTCAGGGCCTGGGTGCTATCTCTGATCATGTTTGCTCAAGGTTAGTGCTCTACCATGTTGAGCCACAGTGCCACTTCCAGTTTTCTGGTGGTTAGTCTGATATAAGGGTCTCACAGACCTTCCTGCCTGGGCTGGCTTTGAATTGCAACCCTCAGACCTCTACCTCCTGAGTAGCTAGGATTATAGGGGTGAAGCCACCAGTGCTTAGCTCTTCGAGTTTTTCTTAAGGCAGGACTACTTCTCAGCGAAGCCTGCTTGGACCTTGTTTTTGGCTCTAAAAAGAAGAGCACTCAGGACTCATGCTAATGCTGTCAAGTGGATTCATCCAGCTAGAAGCTTGTTGTCCTTTCCAGCTTACAGAGGAAGGTCATCTGCTTCCTGCTTCCTCTTTGCGTGGCCACCTCTGTCTGATGATCTGTGCTTTTGGTTGAGCTCAGCATCCTCACTCACAGAATCCTAAAGGTGTCTGGTCATCATGGTGTATTCAGCTTGTAGACAGGAAGCATCAGGAGATGGCCTGTCAGCAGTCCTGGAGTCATGTGTGTGTCTGTTTACTGGGAAGAGTCCTGCCAGCTATTCAAAGGCTGTTAAGCAGCTTCCCAAAGCGATGCTTCACATGAAAGGGATCAAAAACACCATTGTGAAAGCCACCCTACTTAGAAACTCTGTGCCCCATGTGAGCCTACGACTCTTGAAAAGACACAGGTGCAGCTCCCAGGATCTTAGCAAGGATGGTCTAATAATAAATCACTCATTTTTGGAAGCCCAAGGCTATTGCTTCCTACCATGGACTTCCTTCACTTAGCAGTGCACTAATCAGGAGGATTTGCCCATGTGGTCCTCTACTTTCTACCAGGCAATAGTGCAGGAGGAAGGTAAAGCCAAGCTATTTGGTCTTTTCTTTGAAGGAAAGATGTTAGACATAGACCAGTGTGATCTAGCTCATTCAATAGTTTGTTACTGTATGCTATGTAGCCAAATCATAGCCAAGTATTATTTTGGACGATTTTACTCTATTGGGCCATAAGCAAATTTTCGCAAATAGAGCAGTTTTTGCCTGCAAGCAGAGTATTGTATCAGTTCTCATCGCTTTTCAGTCCCAGGTCTGGGGTTTCATTCTCTATGAAGGCATAGTAGTTCCTACAAGAAGGGGAATTCTGTTCCCTTCCCTTTACTGTTTCCTGGCTGTTCCTTAGCAGTCACTGTAAGGTGTTTTTGGTTTGGAGCAGCATTCTATGACTGCTCACTAGATGGCAGCAGAGGACTTTGGAGAGATGTGAATTTGGCAACTGCAGAAGGTAGGCTTTGGATGTTGCTCAGTTCCCGCCGAGGCTATGTGCACCCCCCTTCCTCCTCTCCCCTCAACCAGAAGGACTCGCCAGTGTCCCTGTGTCACAGGGTCATACTAGGTTGCTGCAGCCTTCACCATGGAGCTGTTTGGATGGCAGGCAGCTTTTGGCCATGTCTGGCCTGGCATCACAGAAATTCACTTGGCTTTGACATCCCTTCACCACTTACCTAATTCCCCATGGGGTTGGTAGACTCTAGGCTGTGTCAGAGTCAGTTGGCAATGACACTGCCTCTGCCTGCCCATAATTCTTTATGGCTTTATACATCCTTCTTGACTCTTTCACCAGGCTTTGGTACCCACTTGCTCCAGACTTTGTTTCCTGAAGCCTCCATGAGTGCATGCATATGGCTGGCTCATTGATTACTACAGGATAATGGCAGTGTCATTATCCTCAGCTTTGCCTCAGCTAGGTCTCCTGGATGATGAGGAGAGGGCCTTGTCGGGTAGAGGACAACTGCCTTCTCCTCACAGCATGCGAAGATTTTACCCTGTGCCTGCCAGAGAGCCTCCAGGTTTGATGGCTCACGAACCATCCAGGCGTCAGCTTCATCAGCACTTACTTTATTTTCTTGGATGGCTCTGGTGTTTGAAATTGGGGCCGTACTTGCCTAGCTTGCTTGCTGTGCTGGTGCTCTACCACCTGAGCCATGTGTCTAGCCTCACGTTTTGCTGGTTAAAATGGAGATGAAGACTCGAGGGGTTTTCTTCTTGGGCTGACTTTGAACCATGATTCTCTGCACCTCAATAGCTAGGATTTGTTAGCACTTCCTTTCCTACAAGTTGCTTATTCTCAGTCCTGCTCTGCAGTACTGCAGTTATTGGCCTCCAGAGGTTTGGGGTCAGCTAAACATCAGTGGGAATAGCAAAGGAAATATAGTATGTTTCAGGAGAGCTTCAGATGTGTCTCCTTAGCAGGACTCTTTATAGCTGATGAAGCTATTCCAGTTTCCCACCAGGAAAACCGGCTCAGGAGTCAGGATTGGGTCCATGTGGACAGGTGTAGGAGCAGGTGGCTTGGCGATCCTGGCCCCATCTCTCTTGTTGTGGCCTGTGGATGTGGCTGGCAGGTGTCCTGTCATGGGGGCGGGCCTGGTTACAAGCACTACACTCAGGGGAACTCAAATCTGTGGTTTGACAGACTTTTGACTTCCTCACAGTCATTACCAGTCCACTGGAAGCATGTACACCATAGGCAATGTAGACTGGTTCCATCCTGTTCAGGGGAATTGCACATGAAAATTGCCTATTTAAGCAGAGAGAAAGGAAAGGGTTTGTGCACCTCATCTCTCAGTTGTGACCTCAGCATGTGCATCCCTTTCTGTCAGGTCTGTTGCTTAATGGTAATGATGTGATGGTGGAGTCAGTGCCCTCCATTCTTTCCTTTGCAGCTCGACTGGCTCAACAATTACCACCAGACCTGTAGGGATGTGATCGGGAAGGAATTGCAGAAACAGGACCGCCAGGAAGCCCTTGAGTGGCTCATTAGAGAGACACAACCCATCTCCAAACAGCACTGATCCTCCCTGGCCTGGCTTTTGTAAAATGCTCTGCAGAAAGGAAGAAACATGGAGGAGCTCCACCATCTTTCTCCTTTCCTCTCCTCCCCTAACTCCCCTTTTTACTTTTAGACTCTTAAGAAGAATGGAAAATCTTCTTTATTCTCTTTGATATTTTCTTGCAAACACTCAGTCTTTTATGATTTTTTAATTGTTGAGAATGAGCCAGGAACTCAATTGCTACACCAGGAGGGTTCCCACCAAACTGAAGACTTGAGGAAGAGACACCCCAAACTCTCTGGCCAGTGATGGTGAATCAGTGAGTGCTCCACGACAGTGACGTTCCAGGTGCTAGTACATCATTCATGATCACCTCAATGTTCACGAGACTATATTTATGATCAATGAATAAAATGTTGCAACTCTGCCCCGTCTCCGCTGTCTGTTTCCTCAGGATACTCTCTTGTTCACTCAAGCTGATCCTCAAGGACACTTGTCCTCTTGAACATGTCTTTCCTGACAGGGGCCCCTTCAAATGGAGAGACCTCTGACTTCCCTGCTCGCTTTCTGGCTTACTTGCAAACATGTTTTTCTTTTTACTAGAAAACCTTGTATTTTTATTCACTCTGTTTTGTTTTTCAAATTTAAAATGAGTCACTGATCATAAAAATTATGCATAAATTGACAAGTGGGTACATGATGCACCTGATAGGAGTTGCTGTGTCTTGCTCGTTGCCACAGCTCTCAGTATACATACCATGGTAACTTTCTCAATAATAAACTCTGTATTTTGTTACTTTCTGTATTTTGTTTCCCTTCTTTCTGATCAGAAAACTAGTCTACATCCAAATCCTTTTGTCAGGACCTGCCTCTTTAGGAACTCAAACTAAGTCTTGCTCCTTAGATATAACCACCTCCCATACCTTTGTAATTTTTTAGTATTTAGTTTTGGTAAAATACAGTAAAATTCAATAAAATACTGATTTAGTATATTTGTTTATATGTTTATATAAAATACATATGTACATACACACATGTATGCTATGCAAATAATTGGATCACTCTATACATAAATTGTACTTTTCCTTTTTTGTTTTTTTTCTATGCCAGCGTCTCATGCATGAAAATCAAAGCAATTTATCACTGTGCTGTACCCTAGTCCTAATTTGACAGTATAATTTTCATATATAGATGTAAATTAGCAATACTGGAGTTTGGATTCAGGGCCATGTGTTCGCTAGGCAGACACTACTGTGCCTTCAGCTTTTTTTTTTTTTTGCCAGTCCTGGGGCTTGAACTGAGGACCTAAGTACTGTCCTTGGGCTTTCCTCAAGGCTAGCATTCTACTACTTGAGCTGCTTTTTTCTGACTTTTTCTGTGATATGGTATAGTCGAATCAAACCCATGGCTTCATGCATGCTAGGCAAACACTCCTCCATTACCAGATTATACTCCTAGCCCCTTCAGCCCTTTTCTGCACTGAACACTGGACACTTGAGATAGGGTTTTGCTTCCTGCCCAGGGATATACATTCCTGGACTATATTCTTTTTACATCTCACTCTGCCTTTGCTTGAATGACAAGCACACACCACCATACCCAGCTTTATCTATTGAGATGGGACCTTGTGGGTTTTCCTACCTCGGCTCACCTGGATTTGTGATCTTGATGTTAGTCTTTCGTGGAGCTAGGATGATGGGGATGCGCTATTGCACCCAGCTTTCTGGTTGAGATGAGATCTCACACATACGCCTAGGCCAGCCCCACACAGACCTCCTAACCTTGGTCTGCATGGTAAAGATTACAGGCATGAACCAATAGCACCTCACACAGATCTCATAGATTATTTTTAAACAATACTATTAACATTTTTTTTTTTGTGGGTCGTGGGACTTGTACTCTGCCTGGATACTGGCCCTGAGCTCTTCAGCTCAAGGCTACCACCCTACCCTTGAGCCAAGCCCCACTTCCCATTTTCTAGAGGTTAATTGGAGATAAGAGTCTCAGATTCTTTGGTGCTCGGGCTGGCTTTGAACCTGGATCCTCAGATCTCAGCCTCCTGAGTAGGATGATAGGCATGAGCCACCATACCTGGCATATTATTAACTTTTATACATTAAAAAAACTGTTAGTATAAAAGGAAAAGTAAAGCCAGAAACCATTGTTAAAATAATACTAGCCGATTTATAATTGGCCCTCTTTATTGAGATTTTTAATTTATGGCGTGTGGTGCCAGTTCACTGTAAGTACTGTGTCACTCTCAGCTTTCAGGAGAGTTTGGTTTTGGCTTTGAAAGCTTCCTGCTTCTCAGTGAGTGTTCAGCTGACCTTACCAGAGATGGTTGAGTGTCTTATGTTTATGTTCATGTTTTTCATCAGATATGACATTCCAGCCTTTACTTTTTTCTCCCTTCTCCTGAGCTCATGTTTTGTATGTTGGTTCTCTCTCTAGTGTCCCAAATAGGGGATACCAAATTGGGCTCTGTTCAGTCTTTTCTTCTTTCCATTTATCAGACATGTTAGTTTCTATTGACCTAACTTCACGTTTATGAATTTTCTCTTGTCTGTTCAAATATGCCTTTAAATCCTATCAGACATTAAAAAACATTCAGTCATTTATCTACACAATTTATTTTTGGTTTTCTTTTTAGGATTTCTTGTATTTTTTCCATTTCCCTCAAACATTGTTTTCTTGATTTTATACATGTTTTTTAAAAAAGACTTTTTGAGTGTCATGCAGTGTGTGTGTGTGTGTGTGTGTGTGTGTGTGTGTGTGTGTGTGTGTGTATGCGTGCGTGCGTGCGTGCAGGTCTTCGGGGTCTCAAACTCAGAGCCTGAGTACTGTCTCTTAGCTTTTTCTGCTCAAGGTTGGTACCACTTGAACATAACTTCACTTCCAGCCTTTTGATAGTTAATTGGAGAGAAGTCTCAGAGACATTCCTGTCCAGTTGGCTTTAAACTGTGATTTTCAGAGCTCAGCCTCCCGAGTAGCTAGTATAGGTGTGAGCAATACATTTTTTTTTTTAAAGAATTATATGGCCAGGGGAGTGAATGGAGATGAATGAATGCAGCTTATCACAATCCTGTGAAACAGCTTTGCAGAGCATCTTGTAAGGAAGAAGGATTATACCTGGTTTTAAAAACAGCAAAGCAGGGGCCAGGAGTTTGGCCTAGTGGTAGAATGCTTGCCTAGCATGCATGAAGACCCAGGGTTGATTCCTCTGTATCACATACATAGAAAAAAGCCAGAAATGGTGCTGAGGCTCATGTGGTAGAACTCTAGCCTTGAGAAAGCTCAGGGACAGTGCTCAGGCTTTGAGCTCAAGCCCAGGACTGGCAAAACAACAACAAAACAGCAAAACAAAACAAGAACTATTAGGATCACTTGAATTTACAGAGAATACCATAAAGGCTGACAGGTTTCCACTAAGACCATACATTGAGGGCAGAACAGTAGGAAATGTATTTTCTTGAACATCTAAGTGCTAGGAGAAACATATGTTGTTTCTTTTAATCCTCTTAAAACCCCTATGAAGCAAATGCTATTCATAGTCCAACTTACTTAAATAAAGGAGTTAGAGCCAAGAAAGATGAAATGACTTAAGGCTACATAGCCAGGAGATGATAGAATGAGGAATTTCGGTTGGCAGTTTGAGTCTGGAGACTGCACTGGTATCTGAGAGGCTATGTGGTGCCCATCCTCCCACACACTGTATGTGCCGGGCTGAGGCAAGCTGCTCACATCTGCAGATTGGGTGGGAAGGCCTGGAGAGCACGGATGGGACTCTTGGTGATCCTGCTATGAAGGATATTTATTTTTTACAATGATTGTTAAGAAATAGCATCTACAAATGTAGGCATGGATTCTATAGTTGTCTTTTGATAGAAAAAAAATCTTTTCAGTGGGAAAAGATCATATGCATAAACTATATATATATGAGACACAGACCTGACAATCAGTGCCTTGGGAAATCTGGTTCATTAATTAAAACATGTTCACTCTGACATTAAAATTATTTTTTAAAAAATATTTATTATGATTGTTGTCCTTAAGGTACTATGTTATCTCTCAGCTCTTTAGCTGTCCCTTGGTTATCTCATATTATTACAGTATCTCACTGATATATTGGATATATTTGTATTTGGTTATTTGAAATTGGATAGGGAAGGGGAGAAAACAAGATGGGGGGTGAGGGGGAGGGTAATGGGGACCAAGACATGTGAAAGGGTATCAATGTATGTGAATTAATGCACCTATCTGTAACCCTTTTATTAATTACAATAAAAAATATCAAAAAAACCAAAAAAACTTATTCATTATCTTTAGTTTTTAAGTGCAGTGCATTGTGGTCAATGTCACCCTGACTTGAAATATTTAGCCATCCTATCTCATGAAGCAGACATAAAAAATGGTTATTTGGGATTTTTGGACTTTAGTATGTAAGCTCGTGGTATTATTTAAAATGAAAACCTCTCCAGGTAAGTCTAGGATGCTTATATTCACTCACTTCTCAGTGAATTTCATACTTTGATGTAGGAAGTTTTCTAATCCTGTGGATTAGTGTTATCCAGCTCTTGTTGAACATCTATTTCACTGGTGCAGTGGGGAGAGATAGCAGAAAATGTGTGTGTGTGTGTGTGTGTGTGTGTGTGTGTGTGTGTGTGTGTGTATGTGTAGCCTTTTCTTTTTTTTTCCATTAAAGAACCTTGTAGTATATTGGAGGAAGAGTTTTTGGGCAGGTAAATGGCTTCATTCAACCTGTGATAGAAATCATACTGCTGTGTTCTCACCAGTAAGGATCCGAAAGCTATGCCAGTCCATGTTTAGGTAGAAAATTGGTGACATAGATAATGAGACACACAAAAGGTTGATGTTAAAAGGCTACTGTTTTACTGAATTTGCTCTTCAAACTATCCCTCTGATCTGACATCACTTGGCCAAGGCTCAAACTTTCAGTAATGAATATCTCCTCATTAACGTCACCTGTCTGTCTAGGTGGTAGAAAAATGCAGTCAGGAATCTAGTGTATCTCCTACAAAATTAAGAAGCCAGGTACTGGTGGCTTTTACCTGCAATCTTAGCAACTCAGGAAGCTGAGATCTGAGCAGCATGGTTCATAGCCACCCCCGGTAGGAAAGTCTGAGACTTTTCTTCGATCACACACAGAAAAGCTGGAAGTGGAGCTATGACTCCAGTGGTAGACAACTTTGAGCAAACAGATCAGGAATAGCACTCAGGCCCCGAGGTCAAGCCCTGGGATCTGCATACACACAGGACTGAGGGAACGGATGGGTAGAGAAGGATGGGTGAGAAGGTTGAAAGTGGTGACACTGATCAAGATATATTGTATATATAAACTGCTTTAAGTTATAACTCTTGTTAAGTTATAACTCCTAAACAAAAAAATAATCTGGCTTCCCTCACTTCTGCTAGTAGAGGAGGGACCACAAGGGGGCAGAGCTGGACCTACATTCTGCCAAGATGTAAGTTGGAGACTGCCTAAGTGAAGATGGAGGTTCGAGCAAAGTAGAGTGTTGGATGCTAGACAGTCCCATACAAAACTAAATTAAACTGCTCTGTATGGTGGTCTCTTTATCTTGCTTTTTGCTATCTGTAACATTGAAAAAAAGGTACTGTTTATAAGGATGGATCAAGACATAACATATTAAAAGATACATGAAAACTACTGAAAGAGCGAACTATGCAAAAGAGCCTCAGGTTGATTTTGTTTTTGATGAAATCATCCTTTCATGGGTTGTTCTGAAGGAGATTGAGGTACATATATAACCATATGCTTAGGGGGAAAATAAATCTGAGTTATCCCCCAGAAGTACCTCTACTAGAATAGATCTTGATGGGAGATTCATTCTGTCATACATGCTATAATATTACCAGGCAATTATTCCTTAAGAATTGGGGGCCAGGACTTTGGCATAGTGGTAAGAGTGCTTGCCTAGCTTGCATGAAGACCTGGGTTCAAGTCCATGGTACCACATACATAGAAAAGGCTGTGTCTCAAGTGGTAGAGCACTAACTAGCCTTGAGAAAGCCCAAGGAAATGCCCAGTGTATTTATGTTCTTTTCTCCTTGGCTCCTTGGGACAGGAACTAAATCCTGTGGTAGTCAGGGAGGGCTTGTGTGGAAAGAAATAACCCACGTGCTCAACCGAGGGTTTATTGTCCTCAACACAGGTACCCAGTTCAGTCCTAGGAAGAAAACGATGTGCATAGCGGCCTTAGGAAGTCCTCAGAACCAGAAGCAGAGCCTCATGACATGCATTTGGTTAAGAGAAAAATGAAAAGGGGAAAAGCTTACTTCCCTGACTTCTGCAGGGGACAGAGGTAAGGACAGCCTATCTGTGCTATTTGAAACACTTCTAGTTGCCATGAGGGGTTTGAATCTATCTGCCATAGCATCTCCCCAACATAAAAATTCCATGGAGTTTACCATTGGTTGAGTACATGGGTTGATTGTTTCTTTTCACATAAGCCCTCCCTGACTTCCACACTGCTTTGCTGCTTGACAACCTATCCAGTTTTCTTTAACCACCAGCCAGAATGACTATTTATAGTCACTGTAGATAGTGACCACTGTGGGGGCTATAAGTTTCCACTCTTTTCCCCTTCTCTCCAGAAAAGTCTTTTATTTCTATGACCTGTATAGGCAGGGCTATGGGCTTTTCTTCTTTCTCACTTACTGTCAGAGCAGATTCGAGTCTCAAGCTCAGTCTGGCCGAACCCCAGAGCTTGAGAGCCCACTGAGACCATATCACTGACTACACCTGGGGATTGTGTGACTCAGAGATACTGCAAGGCAATATAGTTTAGAGATCGATTTTACTAAACAGCTTAAAACATTCATCACAGACAAAACAAAAACACTGAGGTTCTACTAGGGTAGGAAGATGAATAAAAACAGGTAAGAGAATATCTCACAACAAAGGACAATCATTTAACTAATTAATCACAATTGTCTCTCCTGTTTGGGGGATGCATAGCTGTAAACTTCATTGTTACACACAGCATGATAGATGGCATTGAGTGGATATACAAGGGGTGTCTAGGATGAACAAGTGAGGTAAATAGATGTGGTCAGTAGTAAAGGAATGGTTGTTCCCTGGGGTGAGGGGGCATGTCATTGGTTGCAGAGCAGCAAAAGAGGAGTTGTTGCTTTTTTTTTTTTTAACTGTATGCTCAGTTGGTAAAAATAGAGGACTATATACTTAAGAAATAGGCACTTTTTCCCCATATATTTTTATTGTAACTAATAGAAGGGTTACATTATATTCACTAGATAGAAGGTGCATTACTTCACATACATTGATACCCTTTCTCATGTCTTGGTCCCCACTTCTCTTCCCCCACCCTCGCCCTTCATCTTGTTTTCCCTCCCTTCCCTATCCAACTTCAAAATAACCAAATACACATATATACAAAATATCAGAGAACAAGGTGAAATACTGTTAACAATATGAGATAACCAAGGGACAGCAAAAGAGATGAGAGATAACATAGTACACTAAGGACAACAATCACTTATTATATGGCTTCTGTTTCAATATCCTGGAGGTCCTTTCATTTAACGTCATTCTATATGGCCTTACGTATCTAGGTTTTGTTCTATTGTAAATGTCTGCTAGGAGAGCCCAAAGTTTCTACTGATTATGACAAATGAGGGAAACCATTGAGCCAAATAGGCACTTTTCTGTCTGAATTACATTTGAATTGAGCGAACCTGGGCAGTTAACCTTTGGTGTCCCTTGGTCAGGTTCTACCTTCTATTGAGGAGGGGAAGTGCCCCTTCTAAGTCACAGAATATGTCAGTAGCAGGACTAGAAATAGTTCCTGTGGTTAGCCTAAGGAATCTTTGATGCTTGGGACCTCGGAGTCCTTGGGTAACCCTATGGCTGGAGATTTCTCTGGCAGAAAGGAGTTCCTGCTGGCTGGCTGCTTTGGGAGACTGTTCCTGAGGAAGATGCTTGATACAAATTTGTAGGGTGAAGTGTAGAGTGAATTTTACTATCTTTGGTATTAGGCTCCTCATTCCCTCTCATGAAGACCTGTCTCACCCCTACCTGTAAGCCCTTTTCTTGCTGCTTTTGGAGAGAAGGCTCATTTTCTAAGGCAACTCTTCTCCTTTTCTTGCCTTATTTAAATTCCTCTTGCATTTATATCTTCCATCTTTCCCAAGGGTCCTTCCGATTACAAATACATTCCATCTTCTTTCTCTTCTATTAGATTTCTGTTCCTTTCATTTTCTGCTCTGATTAATGAATGCATCAGCAGATGTTTGTGAAGTATCTAGGTGCTTGCACATGGGTGCAAGGTGCTTACATCCTGCTTACAGGATGGATTCTTTCCTCCACCTTTGTATTACATGAAATCTGCAGATATTTATATATCTCTCAAGGCCCAAAGGCAAGTACAGGAGGTTGGTTGCCAAGGATCCCCTGGGAGATGATTTCAGTTATACTATTCCCTTAGAAACAGATGTGCCAAGTTCAATAGTGAATTCACATTGCTTATTGTTAACCTTCTGGCTATTTTCCCTTTTGGCCAGGCTTTCCTGCAGCTGCCTTTCTTTCTTTGTAGTGATATTTCTTTTTTTAAAATTGTAATTAATAGAAGGGTTACATTATATTCATCAGATAGAAGGTGCATTACTTCACAAACATTTGATACCCTTTCTCATGACATGGTCCCCATTTCCCTCCCCCACCCCCTGGTAGTGATATTTTTTTCACGTTGGTTTTGGAACTCAAATCCAATTATATGAGTCTTCAAGTTCAGTTATGCCAATCTTCCAGCATTTCTGTGACTTTCAAGTTAAAGTTCAAGTGAAAAGGGTCCTGTATAGGGAAGGGGGGAAAACAAGATGAGGGGTGGGGGTGGGGGGAGGGAAATGGGGACCAAGACATGAGAAAGGATATCAATGTATGTGAACTAATGCACCTTCTATCTGGCAAATATCATGTAACCCTTCTATTAATTACAATAAAAATATATGGAAAAAAGAAAAGCATCCTGTATGACTTGATATTGGCCTTCTCCAGACTTCTGTCTTTCCACTTTCCCCCTGATTGTCTTCATTTGAGTTCAATACCCTTCTTCAGGCTTATGCTACCTTCTGGGTTCCTCCCCTGGGTCCTGTACTTACTGCTTGTTTTACCTGACATGTTCATTTCTATCTCTAGTCACCCCCTACTTCACTTTCTTAGGGAAACACTTCCCAACCTTCCCAACTAGCCTGGGGCTCTGTCCATAAACCTTTCAACTCTCATAGTCTGCTTTACTTAGAATTTAATGCATTGATAAGTCAGCTTTTGCCTTCTAATGATGACCTGTCTTTCCCACTGTACTTTTAATGTCAGAGTGGAAGAAGCCATATTTGTTCATCCCACACCTTCATCACTAGCATAATACCTGGCACGTGGTAGTAAAATTTTATAAATGATATTCTTTTTATTCAACAAATACTGATGGAGTAGCCACTAAATGACTTTGGTGGTTATTGTACAAAGCTAGAAAGAAATTCAAATGAAACATAATGGTAGAATCAATGGAGGAAAAGAACTCAGAGGCAATGTGATTTAAAGAATCAAATAATAGAAGCTAGAAAAACAGTGCTAGTCTCTGACAATGAATGGCTCTCATTATGTCCTACTTTCATTTGCTTCTACTACCAAGTACTTGTGCTTGCCCAAGGATTACAAAGTTGCTAGTGTAGCCCATGCTTTCATGAGATGTCAAACCAGTAGTGGGGAACTGTTCAGAAGCCTGGGGAATCCAACTGAGAATTTTCATTTCATTTAGCCAATATGTACCTTAATGCAGCCTTTTACAGGGTAACTGGAAAGTGTTAGGTGCAACAGAAACATTATCATCTCTTCAGATGTGATTCAACCACAAGACAGACTGTGCTGTGATGGCTCTGGAGAGAGTTGCAGTCTTGATTTATTAATATCATCTTTTGATCTATGTAGAGAACATCGTCTTTCAGAATGAAATCAAATTCTGGCTAGAAAGAACTCTTTTTTAAAGGAACATTTGTTTGCACTGACATAATTTGAGAATATTTGAGTTTTTGTACCCCGGATTTATTGAGCTGTGGAATCAATACATAATACATCATCTCTCAGGCATTGTATTATAAGTATTTCATAACTTTAAATATGTGCCATGATTAGGCCTGTGTTTTAGAAGCCAGCTGAGTAAGGGTTTAAGGCAATCAAATGGAAATACATACTTTCAGTTTGGTATGTTTTCAGCAGGGACCTCTAAACATATATCACAATGGTAATTGTATATATCACAGAGAGAACTCCATCTCTAAGATCAATGTGGTTCTGGTGATTTCAGAATTGAGCAGTGGGATCTCACATCTCCATCTTTACTACTCCCATTGTTACAAGAAAATCTCCTAAAAAGGCTCGTACGAGTGCTCAGCTTCTGCACAAATGTGTTTTGGTATTTAGGACTATTACTCCAAAAATGAATAAAGAATGATTTGGGGGTAGGAATGGCCCAGAATCAAATGGATAAATGTTCAACAAGTATCACTGTATACAATATGATGAGCTGTTCAGTATCCAATTTGAAATGCCAAACAGGAGTTCTGGGCACCCTTAGTGGTCTAGATCCAGGTGGGTCAAATCTTTAAACCCACATCCTGTAGCTGTAAAGGAAAGTTCCACTTAAGATGGGGCATATGACAAATGTCAACAATAATGATAACAGAGAAACAAGAGCAATGTGTTTGGAGGAAAAAAACAGATAAAAATTTCAAGATGAAATGTTTAGCCACCCTAGAGGGCCACACAGAGACTGTCACACAGGAGAAGGAGGTTTGTAAGGAGGTTTATTGAGGGGGGCCATCTTCTCCATGGGAGAGGGAGAGAAATGTGGTGCCCATGTCCGTGCAGGTGGATCCTTGTAACACTGGATCTAGTGGTGGGAGGTACTCTGCCAGGTCTGGGCTGAGAGTGGGAATGCCCATCTATCCTGGAAGGAGTAGGGCAGGGTGGAATTCAGGTGATTGGGATGGGGGGAGTGCTTCCTTTGGTGCAGCTGGGCACTGCAAGCTACCCTGGGAAATGTAGTGGGAGGGGCTGAGGACCTGAGGTGGGGAGAACGCTGACAGATCAGAGTTTGTTTCTTGGAACTCTGGAGATATATGGACTGAGAATAATGGTTAAGGACTGTGGGAAAAACAATTGATCAGTGAAATGGCAGAAAAGACTGGGGTAGGCCCAGGGAAGAGCTATCCTTGGTCTATCTGGAGCACCTGCAGTGGGTGTGGTGGGCATTGGGCTAAAGACAAGAGTATCACTGGGGATCTGGGAAGTTAAGGCTTCCCCCTTTCTTGTGTAGTGCATGGAGAAAAGGACCAGATGGAAAACAACATAGAGACTTGTTATCCCTGACACTACAGGCATTCATGTACAAGTGGTTTGTTCCAGGACTTTTTTTTTTTCCTTTTCGCTTTACCCCTCCTCTTATTTGGGGCATAACCTATACCTGTTTGCACAAGCAAACTTCATCCTGGACTTAAGGACAAGCCCATTCTATGTTTACAGTTAAGTCCCAAATCCAATCCTTACCAAAGGATTGGATTTTCTGGAATGCGTCCTTTAAATAGTTCTCATATTCTTTTGGTTGAAAGGCACTGTAGGATGGGCTAAAGGACATGGCATTAGAAGACAAAAGATATGATGTCTATGACAAGATCTATTATTTGGCTAGGTAATTGTATCCTTCAGTTTAGATGAGCCTCAGTTTGCTAGGCTGTTGCCCCTTTTCTCTCTAGGTTGTAATTAGCATCAAGACAATTGGTGCTTTGTAAATCATTTCTCAATTACTGGCAATTGCTACTGATCAGAATGTACTCAAGCCATACAATTTTAAGGCAGTTGTAACTTTCAGAGCTGAACTATTGCAAAATGCTGTCTTCTCACAGATCAGAGATCTCTGACTTTGAGGTCTGGATCCATTTAGCCTCACTACAGCCAGACCACAGCTTGAAGCTCAATCAACTCCTTTGTCCTTTCTTCTAATGGGAGACTGAGGACAATAAAAACTATGTCATGGAGCCATTCCTTGAGTCAGCTGAACTCAGAAGTATCTCCACGTCTGGCTACTTTGTGACCTTTCCTGTGTCCTCCCTCCTAGGCAGAGAAGGGACGCCAGCCCCTTCTCCAGTTCCAATGGATAGTGTCACTGGAATTTCTATTATTTGTATTCCTGTCAGTGCCACATTTAATACACCAAAGCTTGTGTTTAAAGCAATAACCAGCCTGCAGTTTATGAAATAAAAGATTGATATCAGCTTCATGAAACTCAGGCAAAAGCAATATCTTTTCTATATCTTGCTCTGCCTTTACTCTGTGGCTACTAAAAAGTGAAATAGCAATAATCATAATGACAGTAATAAAAAGGGAGATACTTTCCAAGGACCATAGTGTTAAGTAATGTTGTCTTTAATTTCTTTATTGATTTAATGATAACAGAAGATCATACTTAACTACTTTCTTCAGTTTCTAAGTACATTTTCACGTATAAAAGAAAGACTGGCAGAACATAACTTAAAGGTTAATGTTTTGTTTGCCACCTGGGTTTTTTATGCAATAGAAGTCTGAGCAGCCAAAATTTCATAGTTACCCCGTTATTCATAAGGAAAAAAAAGATTAGAGAATAGGAGAAAGATTTGCTTTTCTTATGACATGAAACAGTGTGGAAAGTAAGTCTTCTTGCCTAGAGCGCACACCTTTTCACAGACTACACTATTTATTTTGTGAACAGAAGATGCAAGTGCCATGCTAAGGATAGGATTCGACATCTACAACCTCACATAATTCCACTCCAGTCAGACCTTTCAGTCTATCTCCCAAAGCATAACTTCCAAATGATGAATTCATTAAGCAGATACTTTATATTTCCCATGTGATTCTTTACAATTAAGCTTTTATCCAATCAGACAACTTCTACCCTTTAATTGGTTTTGAGCCTACCTCTTGATATTTGCCTTCTGTTTGGGCAATCTGTTCTTTGTTTCATTTTTAAACTTATTTTTTGTTATGATAAAGGTGATATTCAGAGGAGTTACTGTCAGGTAGTGTGTACATTTCTGTTTGGACTATGTCATCCCTTCCTTCTGTCCCAGTTTTCCCTCCCATCCCCATCCACAAGTTGTATTTTTCAACGTTTATTTTTCAACATAGCTGAATACCATTGCTGTATTTGCTCATCCTGAGTATTTTTCGTTTGTTTCTTTTCTCCTCCCCTGTATTCTTCCTAGTAAATGGAGATGTTTTTAGTATATAATTTAATAACTGATAATAGCTGTTCAGAATCCATTATCCTTTTCATCGCTATGTTTGTTTCTACTGTCTGATTATTTTTTGAGGTTGGTCAGATTTTCAGTTTTTTCTTCACATACTTAATATATCTTGATTCTACAGTAGGCATTGATTATCTGAATTTCACTGACTTTCTTAGCAGATCTTAGCATAGCAGGAGGGTTAAACAGCTTACATTGCAATAGGAAGGGGAAAATTCATAACCCTAGACTGTCTCCCTAAATTGCTCAGGGAAATCTGGAAAATGGCTGTGTCACTAGACCAAGAAGCAAAGAAAGATCAAATGTAATTATTTATTAACCACCCATCATGACTTTAGCCCTAGCTTGGTAGATTCAGGTTGCAACAAGTTTCCCTCCTTTCCAAAGCTGAGGATAGAGGAAAGAGGAGATAAATTTCTAAACAAAACTAGATTGTAGAGGGCAGTCTATCATAGCTTCCAGAGAATCCTAAAGGGCATAAACTTTGTCATAAATCACAAATGTGCATAAACTCAAATGCACATGCGAGCAGCTGAAGCCTAGCCTGAATTGGTGTGTTTTTGATTCAATAGTTTTTGATTATTATTATGATCATAACTAGCACAATCTGCCATTGTATAGAAATGACTTGCCCAAAGAGATGTAGTATGAAATCATGAATAACAGAGATAATTTGCTGTAAGCATCCGTTTGGTGGGTCATTTGGTCAGGCAGGATTTCATTCAGGAAGCTCAGTCAGTGTGAGCTTGACCACTTCCAACAGGGGAGAAAGACTGTGGAAGGAGCCATCCTTGATTTAGCACATTGCTGCTGAATAGCTGCAGGATCTTGGACTTGTTATATCATGCAAATTATCCACTAAGAAGTTCCACAAACCCAAGAGATTGCAACTCAACATGCCAGAATTTGCATACTATGTTGTTCTTTGTGGAAATTGCCATTCTGTGTTTCCTTAAAGGTTCACTTGGTAAATTGTCTTCTTTCAACTTTCTGGTAGAGCATTTTATTGGATCTTCTCCTGGCGTCTCTGTAGAAAGCAGATGGCACAATTATCTCAGTAAGGCTAAGAATAACCATAAAAGATTGCTTATGCCATGTATATAAGATAGGGGTAATTTGTCATTTGGCATTATCATTTATGTACTCACTGCCTTCCCTTCTCTTAGGCCAAAAATGTCATAAAGACACAAAGTTCAACTGTCTATCCCAGCAAAGATACTATGCTTAGTAGAGACTGAATTAACTATTGGAATAAATCTCTTCTTCAATATAAGAAGAAAAATCACAGAATTGTGGCAAGGAGCTAGAGAAATGATGAATATGAAATTATTTGATAATAAACTGTACACATAGCAAACTTTTTTTTAGTAATCTACTGATGGACAGAAATAATATGGGGAAGGGATCACATAAATTCTCTTAAATGCAGTTGGTGTTTGTCCATCCAGATCTCAAAATTACAGCTCATATTTCCATCAGCATGTGTAGAATAGGGGTGAATGAATGAAGAATTAAATCAAGGAATGAGTTCTCTTTAAAAGCAAGACCATGCCCTGAAAATATTCAATGCAAAAAATGCTGGAGGCAAAGCTCAAGTGGTAGAGTACCTGCTTAGCAAGCACAATGACCTGTATGCAATCCCCAGTACTTTCTTCCAAGACACAGAAGACACATACACACACACACACACACACACACACACACACACACACACACACACACACACAAAGGTGACAGTGCTATCTCAGACAGATGTTTCATATACAGGTTCTGAGAATGTTTCATACAAATTCTGAGAATCTTCTTATGAAACTTTAGACTTTTAAAATAAATAAAGCAAGTCATTAATAAAGAAAAAGGGGACCAACTTTCTAGTCATTACTGAAATTTAACAGTGAACCTAAGTGATCTGACAGTCTTCCTTGGATACTCAACTGTGTCAAGACTTTTATACTAAGAGTCTTCCAGTAAATTTAATTTTGAGGAAAAAAAATTGTAGGTTGTGGATCTTGAACTCCAGTACTTGGTGCTGTCCCTGAGCTCTTTTGCTTAAGGCTAGTGCTCTACCACTTTGAGGTGCAGCACTACTTCCTTAAAATTAAAATGTTATGTACACAAATATATACAGTAAAGCACACATTTATGATATATGTATGGTTTCAGATCAGTGCATCTTTGTGCACTGGAACACATGTCAATACACTAAGGAGTCCTCCTGCATCATTGTCACCTTTCCCCCTTCCTTTATGGAGAACCTACTGTACTGATGTCTACTAGCACTCAGGATAACAATCTCTTTCTATAATTTAAGAGAAGTGAGTTTGTGCTCTTTTGTATTGGCTTCTACATTAATATTTTTATTTTGGAGAATTTATCCACAGAGTATGTGTTTTTGGCTATTTCATTTTTATTGTTGATACCATCATTCATCATATGCATATAACAAATAAATGCATCTATTCTTTGAGTAATGGTTATTTGGGTAGCTTGAAGAATTCTTAAAACCATGTTTTATACAGATGCTGGTGGGGATGTGGCTAGGAGGGAGCACTACTACACTGTTGGTGGGAGTGTAAACTCAATCAACCACTGTGGAAAACAGTATGGTGATTCCTCAAAAGACTAAACATGGAGCTCCCATATGGCCCAGCAATTCCATTCCTTGGCATTTACCCAAATGTTCAGAAACAAGGCCATACTAAAGCTACTAGCACAACAATGTTCATTGCAGCACTATTTTCTACAGCGAAGATATGGAGCCAATCTAGATGCCCCTCAGTAGATGATTGTAGCAAGTACTTATACACAATGGAATTCTATACTGCCATCAGAAGGAATGATATTGTCCCATTCATCAGGAAACAGAAAGATTTGTAAAAAATCATTTTAAGTGAAGTAAGCCAGACCCAAAGGAACATAGGTGCCATGGTTTCTCTCATTTGTAATAATTAGGACACAACTAGGACTCTCCTAACAGAGGATTTACAATAGCTCAAAACCTAGGTATATAAGGTCATGCAGGATAAGATTAAATGAAAGGATCTCTAGGATTTGGAAACAAGAGCTTTATAGTGTATGATTTTTTTCTTAATGTACTATGTTATTTATGTTCTCTTTTGTTGCCCTTTGGTTAATCTCATATTGTTACTGTATTAGACTTTGTTACCCACTGTATTGTATGTATGTTTATTTGTTTGAAAGGGAAAGGGGAAAACAACATGATTGGTATGGGGTGAGGGGAGGGAAAGGGTGACAAAACGTGAGAAGGGGTATCAATGTATGAGAAGTAATGTACCTACTACCTGATGAATGTAACTGTAACCCCTCTGTACATTACCCCAAGAATTAAAAAATAAAAGACACATGCATAATGAGCAATATCCAAAAATATGTTCTATACAACACTTCATGATAGGGTTAAAATTATTGTTAAGAAGAAAGAGTTTTTTTTCAAATTAAAAATATCTACATATGTATATGTCTACATCTCTCCTACATATATATGTTTCATGTTTTGTGGGAGTTTGTAGGAAATATATTAAAATATTAGATCTTGCTACCCTTGACTTTAGAAATTGCTTTTCTTCATGTATACTTCCCAATTTTTCCTACCTAATATCTATTCATTAAGTACTGAAAACCAAAAACATCCTGTCTCATAAAAAGAAAAAAATAAGCTTTGCCTAATTATTACAGCAATAAATTATTGGCACTAATCAATACTTGATGACTTGCCGAGGCAGCCCATGGCAGAGTAGAATTCTTAGTAACATAAGCTAGGAGACAAATGGCATATGCTGCCTCGTGTGACTCAAAGTTTACTGATCAATCTAAGCTGAATTTTGCCAAAGAAAGTGGACCATTGGCTTTCAGATTCTCTCCTCTGTTTATTATAAACAGGAAAATCTTGTTTTTTACTTGTCATCATGTAGCATATGGAGAAAGAGCAAAGGCATACTAAACAAACAAGAGATTAAAGCTGAGAAGATACTATTTCAGTGTTGGCAGCAACTCTTGCTTTTCCAGGACATCATTATCATGTACTTGTTTTCTTTCAAGAAGCAGAAGGAAAGGTTTAGTTGACTTAAAAAAATTTAAATTATTTATTTTTGCATATATTTTTATTGTAATTAATAGAAGGGTTACATTATATTTGCCAGATAGATGGTGCATTACTTCACATACATTGATACCCTTTCTTGTGTCTTGGTCCCCATTTCCCTCCCCCCACCCCTGCGGTTAAGTATTTTTTTTATGTGAGATCAACATACATTGTTTGGTCATAAATCTGTTATATATACCTTTCCCACATTAGCTCCTCACTCTCAGATTTTCTATTAAATTTACTTTGAAGCCCTTGTTTAAAGAATGTGTTCAAACATTGTGTCTTTTCTTGTTACGAACATATGGATTTTTAAAAATATGTTCCCACAATTCCAAATACTTTACAAAAAACACCCACTAGTGTGAATAGTGGTACCAGATTTTCTTTGGGAGAAAGTTTTGTATAGTCATATTTGATAGTGAAACAACACACTTAAAACAGTCTAAAAAGGACTCTTTCTTGCAGTAATTCTAGAACAATAAGTAAATTTTGATGTTCTAGATATCTGAGAATTTATTACAAAGTATTTTACACTGCACATGATTCAGAAAACACTGTGTGTGTGCGTGTGCGTGCATGCGTGTGTGTGTGTGTGAAATGTGTTACATGGAGCAAAAGTGGAAATTCTAAGAGTATCTTTGCTAAATCTTGATTTGAGTTCCAAAACTCTGAAGCTAACAAGGGTTAGACAAAAATCCAGACTGGGAAAGGGTGGCATGTCCTTGTGAACACTACTCAGGTCCAGTGAAGCACTGCCATGCTGAAATGTTGAACTGCCTGATCCTCAGCTTTGTCAGGAAGAGAGTAAAATGTAGATTTTGATGTAAAATGTCATCACTTTGGGCTGTTGGAAAATAATTTGAGTGTTTTCAGAAACACTATGTGGATCACACAAAACATGCTTGCCAACTGGATTTAGCCCAAAGGCTGGCAAGTTGCAGACTCTAAAGGCAACACATCCATCATTTACCATTCAGTGCTTTGTGCTTTCTGATATATTCAAGGGTGCCATGTATAATATTTAAACCATGTGTTACGTAGCTTGTTGTGTACATAATGAAGAAATATTATTTCGCTGAATAACAGAATAGGCAGTAAACCCAGGTTTTAATTATGGGGCTGCAAGACTATATGGTTTATCACAAATCCTATGTTCATTTTTCTTGTCTTTCAGCTGTGCTGAAGAATACAATAAACAAGGTAGATAGTAATTATGACACTGAATGCAAACTCTAAGAATGAGAACGATACCTTCTACCTCCATCTTATCGTTTCTTCCACACAGGAAGTTCTTAGCAATGTTGTGAGGCAAATGGGTAATTTAATAGATGACTATTCATTTAGAGGAAAGAATTCACAAAGCTGAGCATAGACTTGGATTTAAAAAATATTGCTAAATAGTCAGTATAACATTGAAGAAGTATAGAATAGTGGATAAATCACTTGAACTTCAAGTCAGGAAATGTGATCTTGTCATATAGCATCTCATTAACTAAAGGACCCTTTTCCAAACCACTGCAGACCTTAAGACATCAGTAAAATAAGGATTGTGAACCAGAAATTCAGTAATGTTTCCCCAAATATCTATAACTGACGCATCGTCATAGCTATGGAGATCCACCTAGAAAACTGGACGATTGACTTGAATTTATTATTGGCAGTGTATTAGGACAACTTGTATTGTAAGTAACACAAAACAAGATACTTCAGCCATCCCCAACCCCACCCCCCAAATGTACTGTTCATAGAACTCAAACTCTAGGCTTAGTGTTGGCTTTGGTATAATTTAGAACCATGTCATCAGGACCTAAAAGACTGTCCTCAAGACGCATCCTTTCCCTCTATCTTTTCAGTACCGACTTCTCCATATATTGGCTTTATTCTCATGCTTCTCACTGTCATTGGGTCCCCAGCTTTATATGATTTCAATGTCATCTCCAGCCACAGAAAGCATTGTCTCCTTTATTTCCTCTTCCACACAGACAAATATTTAAAGTCATAGTTTCAATTTCATCATGCCAAGTTCCTATTTTTTTCTTTTTCCAGTCCTGGGCTGGAGCTCAGGGCTGACCACTGTCCTTGGACTTTCTCAAGGCTAGAGCTCTACCACCTGAGCCACAGCACCACTTCAAGTTTTTTTCTATGTATGTGATACCGAGCAATCGAACCCCGGTCTTTGTGATTGCTAGGCGAGCACTCTACCATTAGGCCCAACTCCCGGCCCCCAAGCCCCTATTTTCAAAGCTATAGCCACAGGACTAGGATAAGCTGACGAGCTCAACCAGCAATTCTTAATTCTGGCTTTACAGTACAATCACATAGAGTTGTTAAAAATTATTTCTGTTGTGCCTGTACCTAGAATTATGACAAAATTTCCAAACTCTGCCCAGATGATTCTACTATGAATTCATGTTTGAAAACCGACTGGGTTTGAAGCAGGCAGTCACATCTCTCTCTTTTATTTATTTATTTTTTGCTTCAAGAGGTGCCTACTCTGTCTACACAAGCTGTCAGAGGATGAACTACATCTGATCTTCCTGGTGGAGGCATGGGTCACTGGGATTTTACCTTTGCCCTCAGACATCCCTGTCTATGATACATTCTAGCCCAAGAATTCATGGCATTTCAATTTCTTTTGAAATATAATATTTTTGTGGCCAGCCAGTCTGTAAATGTATTTCCATCTTTATGAAAATAAGAACATGAACTCCTAGGTTCATAAGCTGTCTTTCTCTTAAGCAGTAAAGCATATGAAAGAAACATAAAGCACCAAGAAAAACGAGGTGACTTAACCTCCAGATCCCTGATTGCATTTTCTAGCAGGCAAGGACCCCCCAAAAGTCACATTGATTTCATTCATGATTTCAGAAATCAGATATCTCTGCTGATGATTCGTCTTAAATATCTTTCAGTAAGGCCTATGGGGTCGAATTTAATGGCCCTTAGTTCACTTCTCAATGCTCCAGCTAAATAACTTCTTACACTCTGAAACTGTGCCCAACTTCTAGTAACTTACTATCTCTAATTATACCCGTCCCACATTCTGTTCTATCATTGCTCTACTCTCCATATAAATCAAATACTGACCAATTTTAGATGCTTTCTATTAGAAAGATGGGAAATGATAACTTGTGTGAGATTCAAATGAAAAATGAGGAAAGAATCTTGGGAAGATCTGATCCTCTGACCCCACAACTACTGACTGACTAGAAATGAAAAAGTCTCACAAGGCAGACTGTGGGAAAAGCATAATCAAATCATGGCATAATCACAGCAGTGTGGCCTACAATAGGGAAGTTCATGTCATTCTTAGGCAACCATGGTTGCAGATGTTAAGATTTGCCTCATGCAATAGTAGAGAACACTAAAATGCTTTGAAATGTAGCAGCCAGGGTATTGTAAGTTCCTTTTGCAGTCTGTGTATTTAAACAAGGATGGAAATCAGTCTGTGACCAAATGTAACCTAATTAGGATGCTGTCATGGAGTAGAGAATTACCTGGCAATAGATAGGAGATACAGATTCTTGTCATAAAGATAATAAAAATTGGTAAAGTAATAATGGCTAAATGAAAGTACTTAAAGTTAATGAAAATTGATAAAACAATATGTTTAAATGAAAGTACAGTACTTATCAACATTGATCAGAAGTCGGGATTGCATCGTGCCTGTATTGAAAACATACCGATGTGAACCCAACATTTCTCCTCTTTTCTTATGTGTGTGTAGGAAGATCTGGAACTTGTTTCTAGCCATTATAATACGGCCAAAAAAGGGACGGAAGGAATTTTTGAAAATGTAATTAGCATTTTATTTGAGCTAGGGGTGGGTATACTGTTAGTGCTTTCTAGTGTTTTCTCATCCTGGATGTGATTTTTTCCCCCCACTTTGGGGATGTGTTACTTTTCTCAATGCTGTGACCAAAACACAACTACTTAGAGAAAGGAAGATTTATTTTGGCTCATGATTTCAGAGTTGTCAGTCCGTTGTTGTAGGAGGGTGTTGTGAAGCAAAACATTTCTCATCATGGTATCCAGGAAGCAGAGAATAGCACGAGAAGAAGGGGCAAAGGCAAAATATAGCCAAGAACATGCATCCAGTGACTTATTTTTCCAACTGAATGTGTTACCTCTTATCTTTCACCATCTTCCAATGAAGCCATCATTTTATGAATCCACTGAGGGACAAATCTATCACTAAGTCAGAGTCCTTATGATCTATTGCCTCTAGAGATGTCTCTGAAGTGCGGTTAAGTGTCTTAACCCCATTTAGGGGTACAGTACCCATGATGTAGAGGGGCAAAGTCACTTATCCAGTCATTTAGTTGTTAAGAAAAAAAATGAAAACCTTATGGTATGTTCTTTTAATGTCCAATTGAACCATTCAAACATTATTTAATTTTTAGGTGAATGTACCATTATATGATGTAGTTTTCTTTTGCTGGATTAGAGTCCATCTTCCTGTGCTTTTGGACTGAGGGCAACAGCTTCTGTTGCTCCGCGTTGGAGATTGCTTTCAGTTGCCAGAGACTTCTTGGAGTTTCGGAAGGCCACTCATCATTTTGAGAGGCTGCTTGCAGTTTCTTGTCATGCGGTGATCTGCTGGAGAGACAAAGTCTGCTATGATGTAACCCGATCATGGAGAGATGTGTCATACTCTATTGGTTAAGAGCAAGTGCCCCAAAAGTGTCACAAAAAACTGGCTCGTGTTTATTTGCTCTGTCTTGCTAGAAATCACAGATAGGCAAAAAGGCAGCTCTCACAATGTGCTGGAGATAAGGGGTGAGATGAGAAAGGCAGAGAAGGGAATTCTCTTTAGAAAGCAGTAAGAACGTACCCATTTCTTAATGATCAGATGGCAGTTTAATTGCTCCAGAGATACAAAGTTCATATTAATTTGTCTGATTACTTCCCACTGAGTAAAATATGTTTGTAAGTAGACAGGTAGCTGTTTCATCTGAACCTCTGGTTAAATGTTGTTTCTATGAGTGCATTGTATGTATTTTTTGACCTATGCATATGTATTCATATATAAAATTCATAATCAGGGTATATATAAAACCGTTATATGTTTTGTGAGCACACAAAAAGCTCTGAGAAAGGAAAGGTGATAGAATGAAAAGAATTCACAGTTTTGGAGACAGATCTGAGATTATATTTTAGCCTGTCCCTATATCAATTCTGCACCATTGAGAGAGTTTTCTTCCATCTTCATCTTGGACCTTCAGATGCTTCATTTGTAAAATGGACTTAATAATACCCAAACTGAAGGTCAAAAGAGTGGGTTCTTATGAAAGAGCTTGTAAAGCACACATGCTATGTGAATGAGGTGCTACTGGGCTCTAAAACCATGGTTGATTTTCTTTTCATTGACATTTTGGGTAAAGTCAAAATATACTTCTGTCTGATAATGTCAATATAGAACACCATAGGCTTTTTCACATATTTTAAGTCTGATAAGATTCTGGGGAGGGAAATGGGGACCAAAAACAAAAAAGATTCTGAAATGCCTTTGCAAGGCTGTACCTAGAAAGTTAAAAAGCAGCCCTAAGAAAAGTTGTAATAATCATAAGTACTGTTTAAGGGATAAAAATTTACTAGTTTTTAGTAAAAAATCATATGTATAACAAGAGAAAATTTTTTATTTTAAAAGGAAAATATTTTAAACTATGAAATGTTTTTTTCCCATTTCCAGAGTGAAGAGCAGTACAGAATAAAAGCTGGGAGCCCACATTAATGTTCTTCCTTGGGATTAGACTGTTTCTTGTATTTGAAGGAGCAATTTTTTTAATATCCTTCCACTTGCATTTGTTCTACTTCCTTATGAATTTGGCCACAGGAAAGCAGTGAATCTGCTGTCTATGTATAGCTGATTCTAGCACAAGTTAAAAAACTCAGCCTAAAGAAAATGGGAAGCAAGGAAAGTCATATTAGAATCATTAAAAAAATCCCAAAATGCTTGAATCTGAAGCTTTCCTTCCAGCTCTTCCTTGGTGACTTTTTGAGTTGATTTTTAAATAACTTGAGCAATTGTCCTCTTCTTATTTCTCTCGGGAATTAATTCTACGATGTAATACAGCTTATTCTTTGAATGTTCTTCTTGAGATAATAATATTATAGCATACAAGTTCTTCATAGATTTCCCTTTACTCAATTTTATTGCCATAAAGAAATCAATAAGAAAAGAGAAAGTAGCTAGGAGATAAACTGGGAGGGCAGTAGTAGGGGTTGGCTGGTAGGAGGAGGGGAAAGAAGCAGGCTACAGTAGGATATACTAAAAGCAATGGCTAGGTGGCAAAGAAATGTCCCTTAGCATGGATCTGAGGAAGCAGCAGAATACCAAGTCAACAACAAATTTTCTACCTGGTGCCTGCAAGCTGAAGTTGGACTCATGATTCTGACTTCAGGAATCTTTGTGAATTTGGTCAGTGCTCTTGCTTATTTACTTCAAAATGGTGCTTTACTTCCATTTCACATCTCTAGAGCTATCCATGTTGGCTTATACAGAACCCAAGTTGAACATTAGCTCTGAGGAATTTGGTGAGAGATTATAAGGAAGATACAACTCACGTCTTTCATGTTGTGGCTTTGATTTTTCCCATAGACCCAATTAGTCTTTCCATCCTAGTTCAAACTGTAGTATTGAGCTTCAGCTTGTAAAACCAGGGATTTCTGGAGAAAACACAAGAGGGCAGACATGTAGCACACAAGAGGGCTGTATTGTCTTTAATCCCAAACAGAATCAGATTCGTTCCCGCTTTCATTCCTGTCAAGGGCAGTCAAGTGCGAAGATTCCAGATGGACATTGGAGGGTTCCCTTGAAAAAGGCACCTACAACTTGAAAAGATACCCAAAGAACAATTTATTCATTATCAGGCTACGTGGAACATGTTTTAAACATTGGAGTCTTACTTTACTTTTCATTGTGGCTGAATTCCAAAGCTAACTGTTTAATACTCTCTCTGGGATTTGCTAATGCTCTTGGGATGAAATAAAAATTGTTTATGAATCATAAGATCCTTCCTGATCATCTTGTTTAGATCCTGGCCATATGGTTCATTTCATTAAGTGCCTCTCCATGCATTGGGACCTCTATGTGTGATCACTCTCTTGCCTTTCTATAAACCCTACTTACCTTTCAGACCATTGCTTAATTGTTGCATCTAAGATGACTCACTACCTTTGCTCCTAGACTAACCCTGATATGGCAGGTTTACCTCTAAAGCTGGCATAAATGTATAATCAAAGCACACATGTAAGTGTCTCTACTTCACTGGATTGTAAACTCCCTAAGAACAGAGACTCTATTGTGTTTGTCCCTGTGGCCCAGTTTCTACTGGTGCCTTTTGTACATTGGAAACTCACTCTTTTCTGAAGGGAAGAAGATTTTGAAGGTTATAATTCATGCTTAAAGCAGAGCTTGTTCCAGATCTATTTTGGCAAAGTGTCACCTCTTTAGGAACAGCCAGAAAATGACCCCAGGATGTAGAGGCCTGTGATGGTTGTTTGAAGGGATTAAAATAAGTAATAACTACTTTTCCAGCTATAAGATAGTTTGCTGCCCACTTAAGCCATTGAGAAACCACTCCAAAGGCCTCACTAGTATCTTCTGATGCCTTCCTGAGTTGACTAAGCACATGATCCAAATACCCTTTCTCTATGCAGTGAAAACATCCTCACAAAGACATCACCTACATATCAAATGATAACACTGAGGGTGGAAAATATGTTTATGGAAGCCATCTTCCCTTATTTGAACTATTAAACTCACTAAATAGTGAGCACATCTTTGTTTCTTTACAACAGCCGGTGTGCTGTTAAATAATGCTTATAGCACTACCTAACGAGAACAACCACTACATATGTCTTGGGAAAATTAAGAGGCTTTTAAAGAACCTTTGTGTTTTTCTTATATAACGCGGATATTTAAGCCCTCATTAAACATGAGGGAGAAGAGTGAAGAGCCTGGTGGTGTTCCACAGATAAACATAAATCACCAATTATCCAGAAGTTAAATCATCCAAGGACACAGAGGGAATTGGTATGTAAGAAATCCAGGTTTGCTAGAACCACCTAGGGTAAAGATAACTTAGTAAATTCAGAAGAAAAAAAGCACTGTTCCAAAGGCCTTATCAAATAAAGGGGTCATGATGATACAGAGAAATGGGAGCAAAGGATGCTCAGGAGCCTTAGAAAAAGATGTGGGACCTGAAGAATACCTAAGCAGGACTGTGATACTGTCATTCTTGTTGGTTCATTGGTGTGACTCTTCTCACACAGCTTTGCTTATGCTGGGGACATAAGAAGGTGGCGGGGAAGTTGAGGCTCATGTATCCAACTATTTTTTTAGTAGGCCCTGAGAAGTCACATGGAGGAACATAATGCACCAGCAGTGGCCAATGCTGCAAAAGCCTGAAGTAAATCAATAAAGACAGGTTCCTAGGCCCAATAGGAGATAATCAAGAAAGCTGAGAGATCTAGAACTTCACTTTTGAAGTGATGTCCTCGAAGGGCTCATGGAGGAATGGAACACAGATAACACAGTTATCACTAGAAACTGCTATTCCAGTCATTCACAGTTTTTCATAGTTATTCCTATAAATGTATGCCCTTCATTTCCCAATGAGAAAAACAATTCCCATAGATGCAGATCTTGTGTGCAAAATCCCTAGAAAACCTGCTAAAACAAATGATTTGGCTCCACTCCAAGAATTTTTTATTTTATTTTATTGTTGAGGTAATGTGTAGAGGGGTTGCAGTTACATTTATCAGGGAGTGAGCGCATTACTTCTCAAACATTGATACCCCTTCTCATGTTTTTGTCCTTTATCCCTCTCCCAACCCCCTCCCAGTTGTCTTGTTTTCCCTCCTTCCCTTCTCTATTTCAAATAAAGAAACAAAAGTATATGCTGTACACCAGGTATCAAAGTCAGATATGGTAACAACATGAGATTAACCATAGTGGAAAAAAGAGAAAAGAAATAACTGCACCTAGTACATTGAGAATAACAAAAAGATAAACCTCTTGTTTCCATATCCTAGAGTTCTTTTTGTTTAGTCTCATCCTATATGACCATATGCACATAGGTTTAAGGCTATTGTGATCCTAAATGTGTACAAATTGTTACAAATGAGGGAAACCATTGAGCCTTTGTTTCTTTGGGTTTGGCTTACTCCACTTAATATGGTTTTTTTTCCAAGTCTTTCCATTTCTTTACAAATGGGGTGATGTCATTCTTTCTGATGGCAGCATAAAATTCCATTGTGTATAAACACCACATCTTCTTGATCTGTTCATCTACTGAGGGGCTTCTGGGTTGGTTTCATATTTTAGCTCTGGTGAATAATGCTGCAATGAACATTGTTGTGCTAGTGGCTTTAGTATGGCCTTGTTTCTGGACGTTTGGGTAAATGCCAAGTAGTGGAATTGCTGGGTCATAGGGGAGCTCTATGTTTAGTCTTCTGAGGAATCGCCATACTGCTTTCCAGAGTGGTTGAACGAGTTTACACTTCCACCAACAGTGTAGTAGTGTTCCCTTCTGGCCGTATCCTCACCAGCATCTGTTGTTACTTGATCATGGCCATTCTAACTGGAGTGAAGTAGAATCTCAAAGTTATTTTGATTTGTATTTCTTTTATGGCCAGAGATGTTGAGCATTTCTTCATGTGTCTATAGACCATTCTTATTTCCTCTTTAAGTCTTTGGCCCACCTTTCAATGGGATGGTTGTTTCTTTGAGTATTTATTTTATTCTCAATATCTCTAAATTGAATTAGTCAGTTATACAATCATTTAAGCTTCTCAATGATTACACATATTAAAACACATTGAAGGCTCAATAGATTCAGTTGGGTCTTTCAGACATAGCTGAGAATTAAAAAACATTTATTGTCATGGTGATATATTGAGGGGTTATAGTTAACATTTGTAAGGTAGTGAGTACATTACTTCTTGGAAACAACAGGTTCATCATTTTTGATTGTTGTTCTTAATGAACTATGTGAAGTTACTTCTTTTCTTTTTTTTTTCCCCCGTATGGTTAATCTCATGTGGTTACTGTATCTGACTTTGTTACCTGGTGTATTGTATATATGTTTATTTGTTTATTTGAAATAGGGAAGGGAAGGGGGAAAACAAGTTGATTTGGAGGGGTTGGAGGGAGGGAAAGAAGGACAAATACATGAGAAGGGATATCAGTGTTCGAGAAGTAATGTACCCATTACCTGACAAATGTAACGGTAACCCCTCTATACATTTTCCCGACAATAAAATATAATAAAAAATTTAAAAATGACATTCACATATAAAAAAAGAAAGTTTTTCTCCTACTTTTTCTTCCCCCACCCCCTCCCAAGTAGTAAAGTTCATTTCCAACATATTGTTTTGTGACTATTGCTGTTACATTGGTTTACCCTTTGTCTCATCATCTTGTTTTTTCCCTTTCTTTCCATAATTTGAATAAACAAATAACTGCATATACAATACACCAGGTATCAAAGTCAGATGCAGTAACAACAGGGGATAAACAATAAGTGAAAAACAAAAATAAAAGAAATAACTTCACATAGTATATAAAAACCAATAACCACAAAGATAAACCTCTTGTTTCCATATCCTAGAGTTTATTTTGCTTTACATCATCCTATATGATCCTATGCACATATAGCTGTGAATTTTGATAACTGCTTTTCTTGAAGCAGGAGAACTTTCACTGTCAAGTTGGTATTATTAGTACTTGCCTTGTGCTTTAGTCAATGATATTTTCTTAAGTCCCTCATTTACTTTTTAAAAAATTGTTTATTAAAGAATTTATTATCATTGATTTTTACATCATATTTCAAATGATGTGTTAAATAAGTATTCAAGAAGGGAATCTCTATATACTTTTGAGGATTTGTTTGGAGATAAGAGTCTCTTGTTCTGTAGTGCCGAGGCTGGTTTTGAACCATGGTCCTCAACTCTCAGATTCTTGAGTAGCTAGGATTACAGGCCTGAGCCACCATGCCTGGCAAAAGCTCTATAGTTTAATGTGGTCCCATTTGTCCAAACTTTCTTTAATTTGTTGTGTTTCTGGGTCTTCATTAAGAAAGTTTTGACCTATGCCAAGGAGCCCTAGAGTATCTCCTAATCTTTCTTGTAAAAATTTTAGGGTATCTGCGTTTACCTCAAGGTCTTTGATCCATTTGGAATTAATTCTGGTGCAGGGTGAGATATAAAGATCTAAGTTTAGTTTTCTACAGATGCTTAACCAATTCTGCCAGCACCACTTGTTGAGGAGGCTGTCTTTCTACCATCCTATTTTTTGGCTACCTTATCAAAGATTAGGTGGCCATAGGTCTATGCATTTATTTCTGCATCTTCAGTTCTATTCCATTGGCCCTCAGGTCTGTTCTTGTGCCAGTACCAAGTTGTATTGATTACTATAGCTTTATAATAGAGTCTGAAGCTTGGTATTGATATTCCTCCAGTGCTGTTCTTTCTGCTAAGGATTGTTTTTGTTATACAGAGTCTTTTATTATTACATATGAATTTTTGGATTTCTTCCTCTGTTTCATTGAAGAATGGACATGGGATACTGATGGGTATTGCATTGGGTTTTCATCATAAAGGTCCTTTAGATCCTTAGTTAAGTTAATTCCTAAGTATTTTATTTTTCTTTCAGGCTATTGCAAAAGTAGTTACTTTCCTTATTTCTGCTTCACTCTTCTCATTGTTGGCATACAGGAAAGTCACTGATTTTTCAGGATTAAATTTATACCCTGCTAGTTTGCCGAAGAGCTATCTTTTTAAGTTTCCATTTATTTATTTATTTTGCCAGTCCTGGAGCTTGAACTTAGGGCCCGAACACTGTCCGTGAGCTACCTTCAAGGCCAGCATTCTACCACTTGAGCCACAGAATAATTTCTGTTTTTTCTACTGTGTGGTACCAAGGAATTGAACCCGGATCTTTGTGCATGCTAGGCGAGCACTTTACCACTAGGCAAAACTCCTGGACCCAAGATTTTTTTTAAATTCAGCAGTTTTGGGGTACAGCCCATACTTTACTTTTTCTATAAATCCCCAGATAATGTTGAAAAGCATTCACGTGCTAAGTAAAGGGCTTCTTAGCTATTCTGGAGTAAACGTGACTATCTGCACTTTCACATATGACAAGAACTGGAGGCACCTTTTTTATCCACAGAGTAGTTGTGGCTGAGTAGGAAAAATATGCTTATGTCAGGCATTAAGTCACATGATGTCATCATAGCTCATTGCTTTCAAAATGAGAGTAAGACAGCAGAGTTTTACACGGAAACCCAAAGCAGTTCCTAATGTTCAATGGCCAGTGAGGTGTGAAAATGTGATCTGCTTTATTGCATGTATATCAACTATATGAAACCCCTGAAAGACAGTTTCCTGGGCTTTAAGCATCTAAGCAACCTTACTCTCTGGGATGCATATAAAAATAATACCCAAGTTGCAGGCATCATACTTTCTCCCATTTTCTCTGATATTTTTGCTGAAGTTTGAATGAGAATAGGAAAAGTGCCGAATATTACATTATACAGAAGACTTTAACAAAGCCAGCTCACAAAGCCTTGGTGACTATAACAAAAGGGAATTGATAAGAATAGCAGAAAGGGGAGTTATTACTGCCCAAAATATCTTGACAGGTGAGTATGGCTGACCTTCTGAGGGAGAATTCTGAAAATCGTGAAAGAGGACACAGCCTTCTGAACAAATGTACAGCCCTATTCAATCTAACACAGTGTCTCTTTTTAGTTTCAATTGTGCTATTGGCTCCATGGCTCTGACACTACTTTTCTCTTGGTAGCAGATGGCGTGAAGAAAGCTCATTGCTCTCAGGAGCTACCTGAACAAGGACTGTTCAGGACCCCAGTTAACACAGCCCTCTGGCCTTCTGTGTCATGAAATTGCTTTTGTCTTCCTGCACCCAGCTATCATCTTCAGGCCTGCCTTGGTTACTTTCTTAGCTAATGGGCAGAAAATGTACACACTAAGCCATCCTTGTAGTTGACTCACTCTTCAGTTCCAAAAATGTCCAGTTTGGTTCTTTAAGTGAAACAAAAGTGATTTGACCTCTCTTGGAATATTGCATATACATCACTGATTTGTTTGATGGGCTTTGTATTGTATGAAGGATAAAGCTCCCATATCCCTTTCACAGCTTGCAAAGTTCTGAATCATCTACTTTGACTTTCTTTTCATGCATCATTTCATTATTTCTTCCTATACCTCATAGGTCTGTAGCCCTATCGGCCTCTTTCTATTTGTCTATGAAAACACTAGGGCCTTGGTTTAGTCTATTCTCTCACCCTAAAGCAAGTTTCTATTCTTTTTTGCTTAATTTTTACTGATCCTTCCAGTGGATTAACAAGACATAGATGCAAAGAACCTAGATTTGTATGGATGTGTGTCATTGACAGTGTTTGACCTTGGGAAATTGGCTGATTCTCTCTTGGCTTTAGTTTATTCATATATTTGATGGAAATGATATAGGCAAGTATTTAAGATTGTTGTTTTAATTCAGTGGGTGGGTGTCTGGTAAAACCGTGATATGCCATAAATTTAAATTTCTTGAAACATTCCTAAAAAATTAAATAGTGCCATTAGATAGAAAAAATACCCTAGTCCTTCCCCAATCAATGGTTACTATTTCCAATAAAACTAATTGACAAGACATTTTCATGAACTCTAAGAAGGTGGGGACCAACTCTCAATATTCCAGGCCTTTCAACAGAGTACTTCTCTATGCAGGAGAAAGCAAAGGAAAGCTGTGAGTGATGATGTATGTCTCAGCACCCAGACAAGCAGGCAGGTGTTCATTTAAACCCTAGAGGCTAACCGAGAGCAGTTACTCACCTGGGAGGAGTTTCTCAGACTTCACTAGAAGTGAGTGCAAATGGAGAGATCTGAAAAGTCTTGAAAGTCTGGGCCCCACAAGTGTTCAAAACTCACCAGACAAGTTGTCTTTCTAAGACAAGAGAGCACGGCGAAGAGGAACTGCTAGGAATAGGTTCCAAAGAGAGCAGTGTGAGGTCAATGGAGACAAAGAAAAAAAAAGAAACTTGGATGAAAGGAGGGGAGGAGACAAAAGTCAGAAGACCTTCAGAAGAAAATCCAATGTCCTGTAAACACTCCACAGAACCAGCAGAAGAGGGAGCTCTAGAGACATGAAGAATCACTAAATTACAAATTCCATATTAAAAAAAAATGAACACAAAGGTACAGATCAGATTCCACAAAGATGCTAAAAAGAATGAAAAGGAATAAGGCACACAGTAGCATTTCTGCAAACAATTAAAATATGCCAATATGAGCATACTTGCAAAGCTGATGTTCTTCAGAAGGAAAAACAAGGAGGAACTGGTGAGTGTGGAGAGGTGTACATGGAGGAGATCCTCAGAGAAGCTGCTGGAATTTCTTAGTTCTCTTACCAATGAAAAGCAGGAAAAGTCAGAGAAGAGCATGCCATGAAGAGCAGGACCCACCCTCTTGTGTAGGTAATGAAAGTAAGAACCTAGATCACCATAGAGTCCAAGAAATCAAGAAGAAAAAAGCACGAGGAAAAATGTCTGGGTGCTGAGACACAAGTTGGTCACCCTCTGCTTTCCTGTGCTCTCTACTGCATAGAAAAGTACTCTGTTGAAGGGCCTGGGATATTGGTAGTTTGTCCCCACCTTCTTAGAGTTTATGGGAATGTCTTGTCAATTAGTTTTACTGGAAATACTGACCATAGATTGGGGGAAGGCTGGGGTATTCTCTCCATCTAATGGCACTGTTTAATTTTATAGGAGTGTTTCAAGAAGTTTAAAACTTACGGCATATCATGGTTCTACCAGACACCCACCCACTGAATTGCAACGTTTAATAACATTCTGAGCCTTTTAGAGCACTACATAATGGCTAACGTATGGGCAGCTCACAGGCATATTAAGCTAGTTTAAAGTCACAGAGTGATAATATCTATGGATGAATTGGTGTCTAAAACCAGGGAAGATATTTTAGAGCACAGCAACAGCATGGCCATAGCAAGGGCAAGGGATATGGAAGGTGTTAGCTAGCCTGATGAGGTGAATCTGCCTGCCTGGCCTCCTCAAGTCCACCTTGTGTACCATCTCCCAACCCCCCAGCATACTCCAGATCTCACACTTCAGCAACTCCACAGTCTTGTAGTGTCTTTCAATTCTTTATCCTCAGATATCCTCTGCTCACAGATCCTTCTTCCTTTGCTTGTCTGGTTAGGCTCCATGATTATGTCACTTGCAAATATTACTGATGTCACTCCCTCCCTCTATTTGTACTCAAGTAGCATCCCAGACTCTGGTAAACCTATTTATGGGTCACAAATTGCTCAATGTATTTTTCCCAACTCTGACCTTTTCTAGCAGTTCCATCTTCTGTCTGACATTTCCACTTGTATCTAAAATATGCCTCAAATTTGACTTATCAAAACAACATTGACTTCTTCCCCTTTCTTACTCTTTCCAATCTTCCTTGAGTCAATAAATATGTTACACTCATGAGTGATTCAAGTTCTTCGTGAGCTCTTTTCCTCAAATAGCACATGCAATCTCAATGTATTTTGGGGCATTGTCTTTCTGAACAGACACTGAGTCCGTTCTCTTTTCTGAACCTTCACTATGTACTCTAAGTAGTCCTACTAAACATTCCCATGCAACGAACAGCTACCAACTACTTCTAAAGTTGTCCTCTACCTTGATCTATTTCCGCATGGTAATCATTTATAGCATAGATCAGTACAAAGACTCCTTCAAAGCCTTCAGTACTTTCTTTTTTTCATATATTTTTTATTGTGATTAATAGAAGGGTTACATGATATTTGCCAGATAGAAGGTGCATTAATTCATATACATTGATACCCTTTCACATGCCTTGGTCCCCATTTCCCTCCCCCCCACCCCTCCCCCTCATCTTGTTTTCCCCCCTTCCCTATCCAATTTCAAGGCCGGGAGTTTGGCCTAGTGGTAGAGTGCTTGCCTTCAGTACTTTCTGATTGTACTCTGGATAAAATCTTGAACTATGTTTTGGTAGCATGGTCTCTTTATCTTTTGGTCCCAATATCCTCCTATCCCCTTGTAGCTCAGCCATTCTGGTTTTACTATTTTGGTAGTTGGAAACTGTAAAATATTTTTTTTTCAGACAAAATAGGAATGATTCTTAGGTGCTGCGGAGGTGTGGGGAGCTTTGCCCTGCAAACCTCTTATAGGACCACGTGATCTTGTCCGGGAAGCAGAGTGGCTGAGATGAGAAGGCTACTTTGGATTGTTAAGTATGGATAAAGTCACAGAAGAGAATCTTAAGTAAAAAGAAAAGCATGAAGCTTTGTGGCTGAGGAGAGGGTGTATGTTTGAGAAAGCAGATGAATGCCAGAAGTAATAGGGCACAAGTCAGAGTCAACAGTCCATATCAAGGGTGATTCTACTGGGTCTGTCCATAAAGTTGGCCATTATATAACTCCACTCTTAACAATGGATCATTTTAGATTTGGGCTTGATCATGATTCAAATGTGATCAAGGAAGGAAAAGTCTGGCAGTATCTTGGTGTAAATGATATAAACAGATTATACTATTGGAGAGATGGATGCTCCTCAAGTTAATGAGAGGTCCCTACAGCAAAGCCTGTGGAAAGGCAGGCTAGACAAATGTATCTTGGTTGCTCCTGTTGGCCAAAGCCTTTTTGTTTTCAGAGGCCAAAGCTAGGGCCTGTGACTCAGGAAGCAGAAGCCCCAATACTGCTTGTGTATGTTCAGAAGACCCAGTGGAAGTTCAGGCTAGTGAAATGTGGAAATGTGAGTTGCTTTCATAACTTACACAGAACAGAGGCCAGGATACAGATATATCTTAGAGTTCTTGAGCTTTTGAAAATAAGAATAACATTAACTTTTTGCTTAAGTAACCAAAATGAATATTTTTGTCTCCACTTCTGTCTCTTTTTGGTTCTTAGACTAGTAAATACTTTCCTTTATCTTCTCTGTTTGCTCCTGTCCCTCACTAGTCTTGCATTTCCCCTCAACCTGACTTCTGTTCTTTCCTCTTATTCTGCAGGTAGATCAGCTAAGCAATAGTTGGTCTCAACTTGCAGACTGACCATCATCATCCCAACTCCAGATCTTATTTCTGGACTGGCACTTGTTGATTCATTCATGCTTTACTCCACTTGAAGGAATAGCTGGAAGCTTCTACCTTGTGGACAGACCCAATACAGTATAGAGTTCTTGCTCCTTCCTATTTTTCTCCATATGAGCCTATTTGCCACACCCAGGTCCTTACAGGTTAGAGTTTCAGACAAAATGATGAAAGCCTTGCAATACCTGGAAATGCTTCATTATAGTGACAGTACAATAGTAGACACAGGTTGTCCTAGATGTGCTTGGTCTAAACATTTCGTTTATTGGGATGGCTGAAAGGCAGCCAATGGCTTACTTAATACACAGAATTTATTTTCCAGTGATTTATCACTTCCTCTGTAAATTATGGGTATGCATCTCTGCTGAGGCCAATGAATTATGGAGAAACCATTTAAGTAGTAAATCCCTTCGCTCATCATTTTCTGGTGATACTGACATTGCTCAAGTACCAGAGAAACAACTCTACTGCTCTTTGCAGGAAAAACATTGTCTCACTTGTTAGATCCTCTGCAGGTAAGGCTTTTGGGGAGGAGGTGCAATTTTAGTCTGGGCAGTTTGTTTCTCTTATCTGTCATTTAGCCTGGACACTGAGCACTGAACAAGCTTAAATTTGAACAACATGAACTGAAACTCATGACTTTGAGTTTATGGTTATTATTATTGTTGCTAAAAGAGTTATTTAGTTGTGGTGTTATCTAAGACAAATGATCCAGGAGAAAAATGACCTTGATTGTCATAATTTAAATTTGTCTCAGTAGCAAACAATGTTTTTAAATTGTGTATGGAGGCTACCAGTAGTATGACATGAATAGCAAACATGACTCTATTAGCATATTGCTCTCATTTGATGGCAGGCTGTTCAGGTATACTTTCACCTTAGTTTTTCATCAACATTTTGAGTTAATTAATGGCAACTTAATACACAGTTTAAGATTAATATTCTTCCAGGCTTGTGTGAACTAAAATAGATATAGGCCAACGTCAAACTGTGTATTTTTTTAACTGTGTATTTTTATAATAGGAAAGGAAAGGGGAATTGTTTTATTTTTATTTTTTTAATATTGTGGAAAGTTTATTTGCTTATTCACATGAACTCCTTTTGCCCATCGTCATGAGATACTGATATTTGTTTGTGATCAGAGAAAAGACATTTTGGAATGGAAAGTTTGATTCTACTATTTTATAAAGAAAAAAGATTAAGTCTTAAAAACAAAATCCAAGTGCAAAATGTCCAGTATATCCCAGCAAAATAGTCACAGCTGTTAAAAAACTGATAACTTCGAAGCTGCAATTTACCAAGGGTTTTCCCCCTAAGTTGTCTATAGTGGTCAATGCCTTTCAGAGTCTTAAACTTTACATAACCACTGACTGGACAATTCAATCCCTTGAGCAGTTGATCTCTCA
Organism: Megascapheus bottae; assembly: GCF_031878675.1. NCBI lineage: Eukaryota > Metazoa > Chordata > Mammalia > Rodentia > Geomyidae > Megascapheus > Megascapheus bottae. Next base: position 16,197,455 of record NC_143523.1, read on the forward strand.
CCATTTCCTAAATTCTAAGATCAACTCTTTTTTTTTTTTGCCAGTCCTGGGCTTGTGCTCAGGGCCTAAGCACTGTCCTTGGGCTTTCTCAAGGCTAGAGCTCTACTACTTGAACCTCAGCATCACTTCCAGCTTTTTTTCTATGTGTGTGGTACTGAGGAATCGAACCCCGGTCTTCGTGTATGCTAGGCAAGCACTCTATCACTAGGCCAAACTTCTGGCTCCTAAGATCAACTCTTAATCAAAAACATTACCTATGAGCTGGCAGTTCAAAGCCAGCCAAGGCACAAAAGGGGAATTGTTTTAATAGTAAGGAGTCTGATATGCTTTGTTCAGTGAGAACAGTTTCCTTTACTAAGATGAATTTCAAGTCTCAAATGGCAAACTGCTTGGTGATTTAATATTTATAGAGAACCAGATGGATGCACAGATATGTAAGCTTATGTTGATTGCTTATTTTGAGATAATAAAAGTATGTAAAGCAAGTAGGTACCTTTATTTCAGCTTAACAATAAGATGTGTTTCTCAAACACATTAAAATTCTCATTTTACTGAATTACTGGAAGGAATAATAACTTTTCACAGAATGCATGGACGGATCAATGTCTCCCTCTGAAACTAATAAATTGTATCTTTATGTTTATGAGGTAACACACTGAGTCATGATTGAATTTATTTTGCTTTGCTTTTTTTGGACATATCAATTATGCCACTGTTGGCATTCCATGTAAAGGGCATGTATACTTAAGCTGCCAATTTGATAGAGGGTGGTGAGTGGCATTTTATAATTTTTCAATATATTAGTACTGGATGCTCATTGTATTTTATAGTCAAAGTTCTTTGCTTATGTCCATAATTATTTGACTTTTGTGTATGAATTAGCTTTGCCATTTTGGTTCATTTGTAAATTCCCACATAGCCACATAAGTGAGGTAGGTGATTCCAGGTTTTAGAGATGGTCAGATTTTCAAAAGTCTTGGCTGTCTTGATACCTTCATTCTACAGGTTGAAGAAAACTATTTTGGAATTGTCCAAGCAGAGACAGGCAAACAGTTGTTCTCAGGCCAAATTCAGCCTATCACCTGTTATCAGAAATAAAGTTAATGGCACATGGTCATTATTCATTTATATGTTGCCTATACTTTCTTTTACATTACTACAAGAGAGCTGAGTAGCTGTGTAGTTTTATAGTGATGACAGAAATGATGTGGTCTACAATGGTGATGCCCTTGGGATAGATTATAGAATAACTTTCAGTAATACATGTGCTGAACTAGCATTTGAAGTAGGTGCCAGATGCAAGTAGCATTGAGGTATGAAGTACTCAGACTGTATTGGTTATACAATCATTTTACAAACATAGTATTTGAAGTGACTGTTCTCCATTTTTTCCCTACTCAAGCATTCGAAGATGAGAAAGTAGAGTGCCTCACAGAATGAATGTTTTTTCCAAGAAGAGTAAAACACTCACCTAAGCTTGTTTCTGGAGAAAGCTTCTTGTTTACTTTATAGACAATAGGAGAACCACCTCAAGTGCCACTTGAATCCAGCTGTGTAGACTTGTGACTGAGTAAAAGGCTCCATTACTCAATGTTGCCACCATCCCTGCCTTCTTGCTTCCTGTTTCTGTTCTATGTGGGCTTTGGAGACAAGACTGGGTGCCAATAAGTTGTCACATGTATTTTTTTTCAAGCAAATTCAGTATAACTGGATTCATTTTTGATATATCCAGTGTGATCTGTGAAGTTAATATTTTCTCATCAGGAAGGAAGAAAAATAACTAAGGGTCTAAATAATTGATTCCATATTCTAGGTGTTATTCATTTCAAGACCATTGGATTGGCGAGAGATACGACACATGGTGCCACATTTCTACAGGGTTAGTAGCCCAGTGAGAAAAATAGAACATTATCAGGAAAAGTAGAAAACAATAGAATTTTGGGAGGCCACAGAAATTCAACAAGTGACTAAAGAACTCTAAAAATTTGATTGGTACCTGTATGGATTTTTTTTTTGATGCTGGCAGTCTAAGTGTTGTGGGCTCCACATTTTCCCCCCATAGACTATATTTTCACTCATGCCAGTCTTGTCATCTTGAATGTTTTTATTTATCCATTCACATTTGGCTATAGCCCATATAGCCCATCTCCCCGCTGAAATCTTGTCTAATTTTTCTTGTACAGTGCTGGTCTGTCAGAACTTCTGCTCTGTACCCATATTTCCTACTAGGCTTTCAAGTACTCAACCATCTGCAGTAAGCTTCATGAGGACAGGCTACAACTTTAAAATTTCCTGTTTTTTTTTTAAATAAATAGTCTGGTGTTTTGAGCAGAGGAGAAGCAGGAAATTGGTGTTCAATGTATAAGTCAATCAAAATGCAGAACAAGAAACCCATTGCCAAGGCTCTAGTGTTAACTAAGTCTGGAAAGAAGAGAGGACCATGGAAAAGAAAGACCAAAAAGGCTGCTCTAAGATGTATACTTATTTTCCTTCGAAAATTTATAGAAATAATCCCATTCATTTTTTTTTATCAAATACATCTTTGAACTCTGGTCCTGCCAGGATTTCAGATAACAGGATGTATGACTGTCAAAACCTAGTTGTTCTGTTTCAAATCTCTCAGGAATGGATGACCAGACCTTATACTTGCGCATGCTCCTTTTATACTTGTTGAACTTATACTCTTTAGAATTCACAGGTCCCTCTCCCATTTCAGTTTACTTTCTTTATGCAGGTGACTTACTCTATTGTTCTACTGTTGGTCTTCTCTATGTTTTTTCCATGCCTCATGCCTCATCTTCTTTATTCAGGTTTACAAACCTAAAAGTGGAGCCATTCTGCATGGGCTTATTTTTCCCCTTTTATTTTTAATCTCTTCTCATTTACATCGATTGTTTATCAGTTTTAGTCTGTAGACAAGCAGTTTTTTTACATGAGTTATGTAGGCACCATTCCAAATAAAACCAGGATGGTAATAAGGATGTATTCCTAAGGATAAGTCACCACAGACTCTATCTAGATAAATAGGATTCTTTTCTAGGAGAGAGATCAATCAGAATCTTGAAGGAAATGTTCTCAGAATTTATTATACAAAGAAAATGAATTTCATTAGCTCTAAAAGGTAGATTGTAGTGAGTGCTGTGGTTGCATTCATTTCTTCTCTCTTCACCTTTTGGATCTGAGATATTTATTCATTTCCCCTGTAGTCAGATTGTGAGTAGTTGATAGGTATCAGCCTCTCCATCATTGTGAATTTTCCTTAGGTAAAGAGAGCTCCTTTATTCAAGCTCATACTTTCATCCTATGGCAATCGTCTGAGAACCTTATGACCTAATCCCAGTTCATTTCTTCAATCTCCATAACTCCATGTTTTCCCTTAAAAGTATTGATTATGGAAACCTGCAATAACTTTTCTGCTTGCCAATCTCCATCTCAGAATCTGTTTCCTGGAGAAAATCAACCTGTGATACATTCTACTCAGTTTTCATGACATTTCTTGGTCACACTTAGGTATTTTCTTGCTTTTTAATAAGAATTGTTTACTGATCCAACAATATTTTCTTTTACTTTCAAAAGAAAATGTTCTGTGAGGGTTCAACTGTTTTTTTTTTAAATTCAGCTTTTTGTTAAGCTGATTTTCAAAAAATTCTTGCTGATGGTATCTTGTACATGAATAAATTTTTATGATTGCACATTCCAATGGCTAATAGTCATCTCCCCAATATTGTTGAAAGAATAGATTTTGCACATTGATCATATCTTGGTTGTCATCTGTGAAGGAAACACACTAGTATAGCTCAGTATCCTTGGTACAATAGCTGGCAACTACAGTGGACTGTACTCTGGTAATGCATGTACTGGGCTTATTGTTACTGGCATGTTAAAGCAGAGAAAGAAAAAAAGAGGAAGGGGAAAATAATGAATATTTATTGGACATGCACTTTATTTATGCTTATTTTTATTTATTTTATTTATGTGATCTCATTTTATCCCCCAACAACTTTGTTCACAATCATTAGGCTCATTTTATTTATTTATTTTTTAAATATATTTTTAATTAATACAAGGGTTACATTATATTCACCAGATAGAAGGTGCATTACTTCACAAACATTGCTACTCCTTCTCATGTTTTTGTCCCCATTTTCCTACTCCCACCCCCTCCCCTCAACTTGTTTTTCCCCCTTGCCTATCCTATTTCAAATAAACAAACATATATACAATATATCAGGTAACAAGGTAAGCTACTGTAACAATATGAGATAACCAAGCGACAACAAAAGAGATGAGAACTAACATAGTACAGGTCTTGTTTCTATATCCTGGAAGTCCTTTCATTTAGCCTCATCCTATATGGACTTAGGTTTTGCCCTATTGTAAACCTCTGCTAGGATAGTCGAAGGTTTCTACTGATTATGACAAATGAGGGCAACCATTGAGCCTATGTTCCTTTGAGTCTGGCTTATTTCACTTAATATAATTTTTCCTAAGTTTCTCCATTTCCTTACAAATGGGGTGATGCCATTCTTTCTGATGGTAGTATAAAATTCCATTGTGTATAAATACAACATCTTGTTGATCCAATCATCAACTGAGGGGCATCTGGGTTGGTTCCATATCTTTGCTATGGTAAATAGTGCTGCAGTGAACATCGTTGTGCCAGTACTTGTTTCTGGACGATTGGGTAAATTAGGATCATTTTATAAGGATCAGAAGATTAAGAGATTTCTAGGTAAACTACTGAGAAAAATGAATGATTTAAAATCCAACCAGAATTTAAGTGAATCTAAGTTCTATGTTTTCTCTTAAAACATAATTTATCCCAAAGTAATAGATGAATCAGTATGTGATGTGTTTATAAAAATTATGCCTCAATGGTTGATTAATTCATAAAGGCAGTTTTATTTCTGTGTGTACTAATGATTAGAAATGATGATTCTGGCTTCAGATTACTTAAACACTCTTGCATTAGCAGGGGAATCCCTTAATTCTTTCATATCTATTTTTCCCATCTGTAGAAATGAGAAAATACGAGTATCTAGTCAATAGGGTTAGCGTGAAAAATCCATGAGATGTGGAACTAGGATAATGCCTACCACATAATTCACATTCAACAGGCATAGGTTGATTTAAAAGTTTTTAGTATGTAAAGATTAGAACTGACAAATAGTTCAAAACACAGTGTGTGCACTCAAAGAACTTGTCATCAAAAAAATTACCTAGATCTCAGGTACAGATTTAATAGCTTTACAATAAACAAGAGTAACTCTTGAGTATAGCCTCAGTGTTTGCATGTGGGAAAAAGAATATTTCCAAATAAGCTGATTGTAAACCTACAAGTGAGAACAATTTAATGAGTAGAATTCTGATTATATTTCTGAGATTGTGTTATTCTAAAGGCCAATGATAAAGTACTGTGGATTATTCATTCTCAATAGAGGCAATATTGAAAATTTGTTCTTTAGGGGCTTTTGTAAAAAGAACAATGTGTATATAGATAAGTAGACTATCTGAGGCATTACAATTTCATTGGAGAGTGCAATTAGGAAAGAAGTATAAGAAGGATATTTTTTATGGAACAATAATGAAAAACCAGGTAAGAAACACTATTGTGAAGGAGTGGATTTGATCTTAACCTTAATCATGCACATTTCCCACCTGTCTTTCTGCTTGACTAACTCATACTAATGAGTGCTTGTGCTGTAAGTAGGAAAATGGAATTAATTGGGAGCCTAGAGATATGAGAAAAGTACCCTTTGGTTTCAGAATAGCCGTGGACTATAATTTAAAGTAGATGTGTCATATCTGAGAGCCATTTGTCTTGTCTTGTTTGGTTAAGTCTGATAACTAAGTTTTTTCTTTTGACCTAAGTGGCTGTCAGCTTAAGAAAAAAACAATGGACACGGGAAGTATGGGGATCTCACCGTCAGATAAGTACCCACATGTTTGGAACCCATATATCAGTGTTTTCCAAAGGAAGTGAAGAGAGGTTGGGCATAAAGGAAGTGGGAAATGCTCATAATCAAGACTCATTGCTTATTTCTCAAACAGCTTAGTGACAATAAAGTTGGAGTTTTCTATTTCCACTCAAGTCTCTCACACTAAGCATCTTCAGTAAGATTTTACAGACATCTCTCCTGCAGATTTATTACATTAACTTTAAGAACATCCACTTCCTGAAATGCTCTGCAGAAGGAACTTGGGCTGTGAAGCAGGTGTGTCTGCTTGTTAGGGATCACGACAAGGACAAATAATCAAGTGTCATTCTCTGGAAATCCTTTCTGAGAGGTTATGCTTTGTGCCAGAATATGAACTTAAAAATTTCACAATGTAAATATTTATATTATGAAGAATTATTCCATCCCCTTCTTTTCACTCCCCCAAATAAATGCATATGAAATAGACACATAACTTTAACTGAAGCAGTATTTGCATTTTAAAGCAAACAATCTAATGTTTCCAAAATTGGTTAAGTAAATAATGATGCATATCTTCATTAGGGGATACTAAGTGAACATTAATATTATATATGTGACTATCTAAAGGTGTAATAGGAAAAACTTGCTGAGACATAAATTAGTAAAAAAAGTCTTTATACATTATGGAATTATAATAGAGCCTATATATTTTGTTAAAAAGCAGCTGGCTAGCTAGCTGGAAAAACATTGCAGTGTATCATTATACATCATTATCTATTGCTTATACATAATAAAGAACAGAAAGTATTTAGAAGAAAATATATTCTTAAGGAAAGATTATGGTTTATTTTAATTTCCATCCAAGTGTTTCATTCTCCATGTAGTTTCTGATGATTTTGCTCTATGTATTGACTTACTAATCATAATCAAGTAATAAAGTTATTAAAAATAAAGCATAGTTCCTCAGGCAATTCTCCTACTTCACATTTTCCAATCTCAGTTTCTTAAAGTCCAGCAGCATAAAAAGCCTCTTAGCTTTTATTAAACTTTAAAAATAAAATCCACTCCAGACTTAACACCCAGAGATAGTGATATTCTGTTATATATTCCTTGAAGCTATGTCATCCACATACATGTTTCTTTTGTTAAAAGGAGACAAATTTCCTGTCCACTGTTATAGAATCACATTTATTTAACCTCTCTCTCTCTCTCTCTTTCTCTCTCTCTCTCTCTCTCACAAAAGTATGGGTTTATTATGACATTTTAATTTTTGTATACAATGTACTTTGAACAAATTTATACCATTATTCTCTCTTCTCTTCCTTATCCTCTCTCCTTCTGTTGGCTTTTACTATTATGCCAGAATAAACAAATCACTATATGACATTTACCTCAAATAAAAATATATTTTAGGAAGTGGAGTATATTTTAGAACACTTTAATTATTTTTACTTCTTAAATTTCTGCCAGTACTAGGGCTTGAACTCAGGGTTTGGGCTCTGTCCCTGAGGTTTTTTTTTTTTTTTTTTTTTTGCTCAAGTTTCTATTACCACTTGAGCTACAGCTCCACTTCTGACCTTTTGGTGGTTAACTGGAGATAGGAATTTCCTGGCAAGTCTGGCCTCAAACTGTGATCCTCAGATCTCAACCTCCTTGAGTAGGTAGGATTATAGGCATGAGCCATTGGTGCCTGTGTTAAAACACTTCAATTATTATGCAATTATATAAATTGGGCATGTGGGAATATATTGTTTCCTTTGTTTCTACACTGGGGAGAGAAACTAATTTTAAAGAATGAATCATTATGTCCATGAGGAAAAGTCCCTGACATATATAAACTTAGCACTGTCTGAGTACATCGTACATGTTATCTTATTTAGCTCTCAACATTCTATTGATGAGTTTTTAATGTCTTAAAAGCTCAGAGTGACTGAATGATTTACTCAAAATTACAAAACTATCAACTTGATAAAATAGAGTCTGATTTTACAACCTTTTTTGTCACAGATGGATTAAGGAAACTTGTGGAGATGCTATGTCTTCCTGAGAATCAATGTAATTAAATGTTTCTCCAGCTCTTTGTTTGTGCAAGGCATAAAACCAAAGTTTTGATAGTCCAAAGAGTGGAAAGGCTAACAGTATTATTTTCTTTCTATTTATTTGGTTCCACTTGCCCTTGATTTTCCTTCTCTGCTTAGTTAATAGAGATACTTACGATTATATTCCATTTTTTTAAAATATATTTTTATTGTAATTAATAGAAGGGTTACATGATATTTGCCAGATAAATGGTGCATTAATTCTCACACATTGATACCCTTTCACATGTCATCGTCCCCATTTCCATTCCCCCCTCCCCCACCCCTCATCTTGTTTTCCCCGTTCCCTATCCAATTCCAGATAACCAAATACAATTATATCCGATATTATATTCCAATTTTTGAGGAAGATTTGAATGGCACAACTAGTGGTAAATGGTAAGAAATGTGATGGGAAAAAAAGTAAAGATTTTGAACAAACTCTTGCCTTGATCTTTCCTATTATCAAAAACATTTATAGATCTCACACTGAAATTCATCTCATGTTGAATTTCACTCCAACAGAGGAGAGAGGAAGCAATGATATAAAAGTCAAGAACAGGATTCAAATAGAAGTAGAATTGGCAATTTGGTAAGAGATGAAACTGGTTTATCTACCAGTTTCTAATTCTTGGTTATGGAGGCTAACAGTAGCCAGACTTTGACAATCCTCAAGGAGGCTGCCAAACTTAGAAAGAAACTGAAGGTCTCTATGGCCTACTACATAGGAAAGCTTAAAAATGTGCATAGGAGGGGCCGGGAGTTTGGCCTAATGGTAGAGTGCTTGCCTAGCATGCACGAAGACCTGGGTTCGATTCCTCGGTACCCCATGTACATAGCCAAAAGCTGGAAATGGTGCTGAGGCTCAAGTGGTAGAGTGCTAGCCTTGAGAAAGTCCAAGGACAGTGCTCAAGCCCTGAGCCCAAGCCCAGGACTGGCAAAAAAAAATGTGCACAGGAAGAAAATGGTGATACTATGGGTGAACCAATTCAGCATTGAAACCCACAAGAAATTATGTCAGAAATGAACTGTACAACCTGGGGGCAGGGGGAAGGGGAAGGCAGCAGGTAGGGGAAAAATAGGGAGAGGGTGACTCTGTTCAAAAGGAAATATACTCCATTACCTTACTTATGTAATTGTAACACCTCTGTATAGCACCCTTATAATAACATCTTTAAAAATGTGCATAGGCCAATGGAAGCATAGTGTACCATCACAGTAGTCTTGCAGCTGTTTATGGGGATGTTATTGTAGTAGTGTTTTTGTACTCCTAGAAATACCTTCACTCCTAGAAATATCCCACAAGCCATGAATTCCCAGTTAGGCACAGTAGGGTGTATCAAGGAATGCTGGCTTAGTTATCAGTCCTAAGAATGACTTGTGCTTAAAAGCTCAGTCTCCAGTACTGTGTTTCTCTAACATATATCATTCTGTTCTAGTGAGACAACTAGATAGAACTCTTTTCAAAGTTGTTTTCCCAAGCAATGATGCTATATGGCTTAAAATTATACTGACAGAAAAACAACTGCAGTAACTTATAAAGTAACGATACAATCCCATGGATAATTTCCTTTAAATAGTTCAGAGGTGTGAATGAATGAATCATATATCATTGCAGGAAGCAATTTCCTCAATGGATTCTACCTGATGGAATCTTGATGCATTTCAGTTTGGGTAAAGGCTTTCAATTGAAATAAGATTCTGAAATTGCTCTGGTGCAAATCCTATGGCCTGAGGGGAGTTGGCTCTGAGTATATTTAGAACTTTACACTTCAGTCCTCTCTATTTGGTTAGCTTTCTCTCACATGTAAACATCATGCAGATGCAGTGTCTCATCCATATTCCCCCAGAGGGCTATTGCTTTTTGATTTACATGACGTTTCAAATGTAAATGCTCATTAGGAAATTAAGGAATTGAACAAATCAAATGAAAGTTCCTGCCAAATACCAGTAGTAGTAATAGGAAGTAAAAATTTGCCCTCCAAGGTTAGATAGATTAAAAAATATGTGATTTGCCTTTTGTTTTTAGCTGTTATGTCTTTTGTAGTGCATGAATATACATGTCTGAATGTGTGTGTGTGTGTGTGTGTGTGTGTGTGTGTGTGTGTGTGTGTGTAATAGAGATCCCTTTCTTCTAACTTGAAGCAAATTTTAAGTGAGCAATTCTATTATCCTTGTTTTTACAAATGTTCCATTGATTAGCCTGTATCTAGGTCTTTTTTTTAAGGGAAAATTATAAGCAAAATAAACTTTTTATGAGTAACTTGAAACTTAGGGAAGACACACAAATTAAACAAAATAGGACACTCAATTCAAATGGACTCAGATTCAAATACTTCTAGCGTCCTTTGTTCTATAGTTCTTGAGTGAATATATCTATTTTTGTGCTGTTTTTTTCCTTAAATATGGTAACAGTTATATTTGTCTCTCAAAGGACACCATAGACACTTTTTAAATAGAAATGTACACCAGAGTCACCACTGTCCTCTATATTAAGTATAGTACCCTAATAATAATATGTTGGATGCCGTGCACAAGAGCATTGTTCAGTGCAGACTAATAACAGATGAAAGATGTTAAAGTAACATAGTTGCTGTTGACTATCATATTCACAGGTTTTATTTCTATTTTAGAGCATGAAAAGCCATCTTTTTATATGGAACCAGAGCTCATTGTGAGAAATATACAGGAGACATAATTTTCATGTATATGAAAGAATATAGTTACAGTAAGACTAAGAACATGTGAAAATATTGATAGCATCTGCTTTTCTGTGCATCCGTAAGGGACAAGATTTAAAATACACATCACTCTTCCATAAATACTTGTTCAGCAACTACTCTTTTCCAGAAGGTATAGTCCTAATAATAATAGTAGTAAGAGACTTAATTTACTAAAGGCCTGTTATGTGTGACAGCAGGCAATGTATTAAATATGATAAAATTTGATAGCAATACATGCTGGTAGAGATGTGGCCAAAAGGGAATGATACTATACTATTGATGGGAGTGTAAACTTGTTCAACCATTCTGGAAAGCAGTATGTAAAGCAGTAAAACTAAACATAGAGCTTTCCCAAGACCCGGAAATCACACTTCTGGGCATTTGCCCAAATGACCACAAATAAGATCATACTAAAGCTACCAGCACAAACATGTTCATCACAGCATTACTTACCGTAGATAAGATATGGAACCAACCCAGATGACCCTCAGTAGATGAATGGATTAAGAAAATGTGGTATATACACACAAGATTATTCTATGCTTCCATCAGAAAGAATGGCATTGCCACATTTGTAAGGAAATGGAAAAGACTTGGAAAAATCATTTTAAGTGAACAAACTGATATTTCCTTTGTCTCTACAGTTAAAAATAAACCTTGAATATACCCACTGATTCGTCTTACTGTGTATTTCAAAAGAACTTAAAACCCTTGCTTTAAAAACCTAGATACATAAGGCCATATAGGATGATGCTAAATGAAAGGACCTCCAGGATATAGAAACAAAGACCATACAATGAGTGATTGTTGTCCTTAATCTCTCATCTCTTTTGCTGTCCCTTGGTTATCTTATATTGTCATAGCATTTTACTTTGTTATCCGATATATTGTATATATGTTTATCTGGTTATTTGAAATAGGATAGGGAAGGGGGAAAACAAAATGAGGGGTGGGAGTGGGGGAGGGAAATGGGGACCAAGACATGAGAAAGGATATCAATGTATGTGAAGTAATGCACCTTCTATCTGGTGAATATAATGTAACCCTTCTATTAATTACAATAAAATTATATTAAAAACCCTTGCTTTATTTTAAAATTTTGACTTTAATAAGATTCATGGGAATTGGAGAAAAAGATGATTGCTGATGGTCACCATTCCTGGTCTCTGTGGACCAACTGAAAGACCATGGCTTAAGGGCAAGCCTAACTATTGAATCTAACTCCCCTAAAAGAAAGGTGAGGGGAAAAATAAAGAACCCTAAAACAGTATTGATGAGAGTGTAAATGACTGAAAACCTTATGAATGTCTGTATGGGATATGTGAGTTTCTTTAAAAACTACAAATACAATCATACTATGATCCCATGCAATACCACTCTTGGACATTTTTTCGAAGGATTATGAGAATATATACATATATATATTTGTAATAGTCAAGTTATGGAAACAGCCCAGAAATGTACATGCATGTTTATGTGTGTGTATATGTGTGCATGTGTATGTGTGTATATAAGTATGTCTGTGTACAATGGTCTAGTATTGGGCCATAAAGAAGAATGAAATTATGTTGTTTTCAGGGAAACAGAAGGATCTGGAAATTATCATATTAAATGAAGTAAGCCATTCTCAGAAAGACAAAGGTCAAATGATTTTCTCATATGGAGATGTTAAAGCTAAAATATAAACTTATACATAAATACATACAAGATCTGAGTAAAAAAGTATGGTATGTAGCTTGTCTGAGATACCACAGTGAAGCCTCTTTGAACATTAACATGCACTCTAACCAAAAAAGAATATTAGTAACTTTAAACATGTCTGTGGTGAAGGAGAGTGGAAGGAGGGGGCATTCACAATCAAAAGTAAAAAGAAACCTCTCTGTACAGCTAATTAATTCTAATAAAACAATAAAATAAAAAATAAGCTTTATATGAGTACAATCACTGCCAATGTTTGTTGAACCACTGATGATACTATTTGCAGAGGACAAGGATGATAAAATATGCCTAATACCTTACCATGAATCTTGGGATTCATGCATTAAGAACATTGCACAGTCCACACAGCTTATCCTACCCAGGGGAAATGTAGCTGTTCTCATGTTTTCAGGAATCACTGAATGGAGCAGTCTTGGCTACCCAGGAGTGAAAAATCCATTTATTTGAGAATCAACCCTAAAGTTCAACACAAAATTCAGGGTGGGGAAGGTCAAAGGAGGAGCCACTGGTCCTTTGAGTTGCTGTCAAAAGTCAGCATGGATATCTGCACTCATGGAAGACTGTAGGCTTGATGAACAGAGAGCTGGGTTCTTGTCACAGCTCTTGTACAAATGGTTAAAATGTTTCTATTTAACCCATCTTGGGTTTCAGTGTATTCATTTTGCATAATGTTGCAATATATGGGTTATATTAGTCTTCTTGGACAGATTGTAAAGCTGTAACAAAAACTAATACACATGTCTATGTTATTAAAGTATTCCAAGTTATGAATGTGGATAATATTAGTAATGATTTTTTTGTTACAGATATCTAAACTAGGAGTAATATTGTTTAAACCATAAACTACTTATGGCATTTCTGAATGTCATTTCATGATAATGGACATCTTTGGAATGATTACTCAAACAAGAATGCATCTTATTCCATATTTACTTATTGCTTGTTTTTTTTTGGCTTCATCTTTTATTTATTTATTTATTTTAGCAGTGAACATTCTTTTTTCATTGTCGGGATAATGTATAGAGGGGATACAGTTGCATTCGTCAGGTAGTAGGTGCATTACTTCTCACACACTGATATTCCTCATGTTTTCGTCCCCACTTCCCTCTCCCCACCCCCTCCCAATCATCTTGTTTTCCCCGTCCCTTTCCTATTTCAAATAAACATATATACAATATACCAGGTAACAAAGTCAGATACGGTAACAATATGAGATTAACCATAAGGGCAAAAAAAGAGAAGAGAAATAACATAGTACATTAAGAACAATAATAACACAAGATAAAGCTCTTGTTTCCATATCCTTTCATTTAGTCTCATCCTATATGACCTTATGTGCCTAGGTTTTGAGCTATTGTAATCCTCTGGTAGAAAAGTCCTAGATGTGTACCTTGATACATAAGGCCTTATAGTATGAAGCTAATTGAAAGGACCTCCAGGATATTGAAACAAAAGCCATATAATGAATGATTGTTGTCCTTAATATACTATGTTATCTCTCATCTCTTTTGCTGTCCCTTGGTTATATCATATTGTTACAGTATCTCACTTTGTTATCTGATATATTGGATATATTTGTATTTGGTTATTTGAAATTGGATAGGGAAGGGGGGAAAACAAGATGAGGGGTGGGGGTGGGGGGGGAGGGTAATGGGGACCAAGACATGTGAATGGGTATCAATGTATGTCAATTAATGCACCTTCTATCTGGCAAATATCATGTAACCCTTTTATTAATTACAATAAAAATATTAAAAAAGAAAAAGAAATATGGTATATATACACAATGGAATTCTACATAGTGAACAGATAAGATAAAATAATGGCATTCACAGGGAAGTGGATGAATCTAGAGTGAATCATGTTGAGTGAGACAAGTCAAGACCAAAGGAACAAAAGGCACATGGTATCCTTAATATGTGGCTATGACATACAAGCCCTCAGCCTAATTTTAATTATGTTCTAAAATCTAAGTGCCAGTGATTGTATATAAAGATTCCCTTCTTGAATATTTGTTTGTTAAATATGTCATTTGAAATATGATGGAAAAATCAAATGTTGATAAATTCTTTAATAAAAAAGTTGATATGTAACAAATAAAATTTAAATATACTGCTAAAAAAAAGGAAGATGGGCCAAAGACTTAAAGAGAGACTTTTCTGAAGAAGAAATAAGAATGGCCTATAGACACATGCTGGACATCTCTGGCCATAAAAGAAATGCAAATCAAAACAACTCTAAGGCTCCACCTCACTCCAGTTAGAATGGCCATGATCATGAAATCTAATAACAATAGATGTGGCCAGGAGGGATAGCTACTACATTGTTGGTGGGAGTGTGAACTCGTTCAACCACTGTGCAAGGAAGTGTGGCGGTTCCTCAAAAGACTAAACATAGAGCTCCCCTATGACCCAGAAATTCCACTACTAGACATTTACCCAAATTTTCAGAAACAAGGACTTACTAAAGCCACTAGCACAATGATGTTCTTTGCAGCACTATTTACCATAGTAAAGATATGGAACCAACCCAGATGCCCCTCAATAGATGATTGGATCAAGAAGATACGGTACTTATACCCAATGAAATTCTATGCTGCCATCAGAAAGAATGATATTGCTCCATTCATAAGGAAATGAAAAGACTTGGAAAATATTATACTAAAATAAGCCAGACCCAGTGTCCTCCCTCATTTGTAATAATTAGTATACTTATTGCTTGTTGCTGCAAATGTAACAAAGTGTAGTACAATGGTTATATTCATTTTTTCATATTTTTTATCATAATTAATAGGATTACATTATATTCACCAGATAGAAGGTACATTACTTCACAAATATTGATACCCTTTCTCATGTGATGGTCCCCATTTCCTTCCCCCCATATTCATTTTTTTTAACAATGGATATACTCTTGTTATTTTTTTCCCTTGAGTATAGTAGAGAACTTGCCTAGTTCTCTTTTGATATCATGAAGTGGCCAATAGCATCCCCAAAATGGTTGTCAAGATGAATTGACAACTCCTACAACGCCCCTCACTTCTGTGAGGAAGGACACAGGCTTTCAGCCTGAAGCAATAACTTCTTACAGCAAGTACTATGGGGGGAAATAGCTGCTAAGTGCTCTTCAAACACAAGGCATTAGAATGACTGATGAATACAGCTCATCACTGTTATACCTCCATGAGAAGAATTGTGACACTTATATTGAAAAAGAAGCACAACACAGTGTGAAATCACCCTTTGTGCAGAATTTCAGCTATTGTAAGACATGAAACAGCCCAGGACTGAGTGGAAGCACTTGCCAAGTAAACAGATTGCCAAACAACACTGTTGGTTAGAAAGAAGTTCCAGGAATCCAACACAGGATTTATGCTGTCTGTTTTGAGGAGTTGGTGCTGCCTTTGTGGTGTCCCAAAGATTCTAGTGATTGTATTTCCATTTTCATTTGCTTCTAGGATTTTCTTTTTAAATTAAATTGCCACTTTACCTTTTCAATGCCTATTCATTGTTCCAAAGTGAACTGTTTACTATCCATGTGTTAAATATTTCTGAAGTTTATCTTGTTGAATTCTAGTTTTATTTCATTTTTTTATCGTCAGGATAATGTATAGAGAGGTTACAGTTATATTTGTCAGGTAGTAGTGCATTACTTCTTGCACATTGATATCCCTTCTCATGTTTCATTTCATTTTGATCTGATAAAAATACAAAAGTTATTTCCATTTTGTATATTTGTTAAGAGATGCTCTGTGTCCTAAAATGCAGTCTCTTTTTGAGAATGTTCTGTAAGCTGTTGAGAGGAATATGTATCATGTACGCTTCACTTGGAAAATTAGATACCTATGAGTTCCACTTGATCTATTGAGTCACTTTATTCTGAAATGTTGATGTTGTTATTTTGTCTGGATGACCTGTTGGTGAGCATGAGGTGTTAAAGTTATCCATTGTTATTCACATTGGGATTTATCTGAAGTTTTAAAATTTGATTTTATTATCAGGATAATGTATAGAGGGGTTGCATTACATTTGTCAGGTAGTGGGTGCATTACTTCTCACACATTGATACCCCTTTGTTGCTGCCCACCGCAATGGCACGTCACTTCGGAGGCGTACTGGGAATGATCAGACTCAAATCGCTGCAAGCAGAGGGCGTTTATTTCTCTCTCCTTTCTTCTCTGCCTCTCTCCTCTCTCCTCTCCCTTCTCCATCTTTTCTCCCTTCTTCTCCCTTCCCCGGAAACCCCACACTATCTATAACCTTAAGCAGCCAATCACAGTAAAGGTCATCTGCAAAGCAGCAAACAAACCTGGAAGAAATCTAGCGATCCACTCTATCCACAAGCACGGAAAAAACAAATCAACAAATGCAAAGAAACTTCCTGGTCAGCAAGTACTGACTCATTAGTGAGCTACCAGGTGCCATCTTATAATCTTACTTCCTCAGGAGGCTGAAAGCAATGGTCTCCAACACCCCTTCTCATGTTTTTGTCCCTTTTTCTCTCCCCCCAGCCCTTCCCAATCATCTTTTATTCTCCCTCCCATCCCTATTTCAAATAAACATATATACAATATACCAGGTAGCCAAGTCTGAGGCTTTAAGCCTAGCAGTGTTTCCTTTATAAGCTGGCTGTACCAACATTCTGTGCCATTTGTTGACTAGTCGGAGTCTCCTGATAGACTCTTTGCCTTATCAAGATGAAGTGATTTTCTTCCTCTCTTCTGATTAATGTTGGTTTAGCGTCTACTTTGTCAGGTATAAGTGTAGTTACTCTTGCTTTGGTGCTGCATTTGCTTACAAAATCTTTTTCTATTCTTTAACTTTAAGCTTCTGTTTGCCTTTGTCAGGGAGATTCATTTTGTGTAGACATCACGCTTTTGGATCTTGTTTGTTAAACCAGTCTACCAGCCTGTTCCCTTTGATTCTCATATAGAGGGTATTAATGTTCAAAGTTATTGAAAAAGTCAGTAGCAATTCCTACCTTTTGTTCAGTGTTTGATTTATCTCATTTGCTTATCTACTTATGTAGATATTATTCCCCCACCCCCATATTATTCATGATTGTATTTATCTTCCTTTTCTGTAGAATTCTTTGAATATTTTTTCGTAGAATTTCTTTGAATATTTTCTGTAGTGGTGGTTTAATTGTTATAAGTTCTTTTAGTTTTTCTTTATCATGGGACGCTCTTATTTTTTCTTCAAATATGAATAATATCTTTCCTGGGTAGTGCATGTTGGAACTTAATTTCTTCCAGAGTTTTACGCTTGTCATTCCATGATATCCTTACCGCTAAGGATTTTGTTGATTAGAGACTGTTGTTTAGATAGGAGACCTGGTGGTTCTCCCTTGAAGCTTTCTATATTCTTTTCTCTATGCATAATATTTTACCTACAATATGATATGAAACAGATCTATTCTGATTTTGTCTGTTTGGCATCCTAAAGGCATCCTGTATATGTATTGGCATCCCTTTTCTCAAGATTTCCTATCACTAGTTTTGAATATATACAGCTTTTTCTTCTGCTATGTCAATGATTTGTAGATTTGGTCTTTCAATGCTTTAAAACCTCTCTCCTCTCTCTCTCTCTCTCTCTCTCTCTCTCTCTCTCTCTCTCTCTCTCTCTCTCTCTCTCTCTCTCTCTCTCCCTCCCTCCCTCTCCCGCGGGGGCGGGGAATCAGTTGAGGGGCTTGAACTCAGGGCCTAACTTCAAAATGGGATTTGGTTTGGAGTCAGTTGGTCTCTGCAAGATTGTAAAATTGAAAGTTGTTGGTTGTCATTTCTTTAGCTAAGATCCTAGTTTTCTAGATATTTCCCTGGTGGTGTTTGTTAAGTCTCCAAATTGTGATTTTAATGTACCTGTTATCTATGCTCCTTGTTTCCAATGCTTTACTTCTCAGCTATTAGGACAAAACAAAATCTGATATGTATGTTCATATGGCATCATTTATAGCTGACCAAAGGTTTCTATTTTACCTCTCTGGGGGATATTTACCTTGAACTTCTAGGGGGTTTAGGTTCTTTTCTGACCTATTTTAGATGAGTGCTTTGGTGTTGGGTAATAGGAGAAGATTCATGTTTTGTAGACATTTCTCTTCCAGATATATACAGTCATGCACACATTGACATAAGTATGCACATACAAGTACAGGCAGAGGAAATAGGAATGCTACCTACCCAGAGAGCCAAATGAATTCCATCTCTTAATCATAATAATTAATTCAATGTTATTTGTGTCAAAAAGAGCAGGTTTATCAGCCTAAGTCCTATAAGTAAGTTCATTGCATTCTCAAACTTTAAGTATCTTGAAGCTGATAATATAAAATAAAATATTTAATTAGGAATGCATTTGTCAGTAACAAACAATTATATAGTTAGAACATGTAAAAATTAGTTCTTAAAGGAATTAACGACATCTTAATGTCGTTAAGAATTTTATTGGACCTAATGAAAAATTTAAAATTTCATTGGAGAAGAATAGAGGGTCTTAATTAGTTTTTTATGGGGTTCTGGGGTTCTAAGTCCTTTTTTTTAAAAAGAAGTATAGGCAATGAATTTGAAGGAAAGGGTAATCTAGCTGAATTCTGGCTAATTGCCACAGTTGTATTGTCAGGTAGGGGTTAGACTAAGCCTGTTCCTGTCCTCTTTCCTATCTCTATTTCACCTCAGCTTCAGTCTTTCATTGATGCTTTTCTTACTCCATTCTTCACACTTATCCTGGTCGAAGTTATCCTTGGTTCTTTTATGAATTAGTCCAGCAGCCTTCTAATTACGTCCCTCATTTGGTCTAACATCACGACTCCATCCTCCAGATGGTGGTGTAGGAGAAGGGACTTCCAGTAGTTGCCTCTATTTCATAGGATAAAATCTCAGGTCACTGCTAGGGCCCACAACAGGGCATGGGCTTGTGCCTGCCTTCACCTGACTGCTCACCTCACAGAGATAATGCTCATTTCACCAACTGGTGATTTTAGTATCTGGAAGATATCTGCTGCCTCAGGGCATTTGCTGGTATCTTTTTCCCCCTCTCCTTGGAATGCATTTTTCCCCCATTTGACCCATCCAACAGATTTCAGTTCAGTGACTTCCCTTCATGAAGTCTGCAACTTCTGCCCAGATTATCTCTTTCTCTATCTTCTTAGTACCATCTTTATAGAGCACAACCCTTTGTGTTTTTATGCTTATTTCTCTGCTGTGCCTTTGTAATGACCATTAAAAGAACTATTGAGAATATACTTCAATAAGAGTACAGAGGGAGAAACTATTAGGAATATATAAACTGGAAATTACACAGATAAATCTAATTAAGTATTGACAGTAACTATAATATCCACTACAGATATTATTGCCACATATAGAGGACTCTAGGAAAAATAGATTTAGAATATTAGGCACCAATAAAATAAGAGATGCCTGGCTATGATATATATATTGCTAGTCCTGGAGCTTGAACTCGGCCAGAGTGCTGTCCTTAAGCTTTCTCAAGGCTAAGCTCTACCACTTGAGCCACATCACTATTTATAGCTTTTTCTATGTATATGGTACTAAGGAACCAAACCCAGGTTTTTGTGTATGCTAAGCAGGCACTCTACCACTAGGCCAAACTGCCTGGCAATGATTTTAATCAAAGACTTTTAAAGTCTTCGTTTTGTTAGGAGCTAGTGATTAACTTTTAACTTCAACAAGATAGACATTCTAATATTAAAAACTAACTTCTGAAAAAACAGAATATCAGTGATACAGCTTTGCAACTGATAGCAGTTAAAAAGGATAAGTAAAAATAATCCCACCTATATAGTAGAGAATAAGAAAGAAGAAATGAAACCATTGTAGCAAATCCCATTGGAATTATCTCAAATCTTTGATTAAATTTTCTTTTGAAAAGGGAATTAATTGAAGATATTTGGGGGGGACAATGGGGAAATTGGAATATTAACTCACTAAGCAATATTCAAGAATCATGATATTTCTTAAGTGATACAATCACCCTTCAATTATGTAGAAAAAAGCCCTCTGATTTAAAAGGTAATTTTAGGTGATGAATTCTGAAGTATTATGTGATATAGTACCTATGATTTACCTTGAAAAGATAAATGTCCACAAAGATGATGAGAGTATATAAGGGCAGAGAACTCTCAATGGGAGGAATAAGGAACTCTTTCTATGATTTGTTCCAAGATGAGTTGCTTATACCATTTGTGATAGTTGCAGGTAGCTGCGAGCCATCCTTTTTTAAATCTTTGGTACTGGGGGTTGAATTCAAGTCCTTGTACTTCCTAGCACTCTTACCACTTGAGCCACATTTCCAGCTCTTTTTACTTCCAGTTCTCTCTTCTCTCTCTCTCTCTCTCTCTCTCTCTCTCTCTCTCTCTCTCTCTCTCTCTCTCTCTCTCTCTCTCTCTCTTTCTCTCTCTTTCTTTCCCCTCCCTCCCTTCTTTCTTTCTTTCTCTTTCTTTCTTTCTTTTTTTCTTTCTCTTTTTCTTTGTGGGTCATGGAGCTTGAACTTTGGGCCTGGGTGTTGTCCCTGAGCTCTTCAGCTCAAGGCTATAGCCCTACCCATGAGCCTAAGCCCCACTTTCCATTTTCCAGTGATTAACTGGGGATAAGACTCCCACATTCTTTAGTGCCAGGACTGAACCACAATCCTCATATCTCAGCCTCCTGAGTAGCTAGGGTTACAGGTGTGAGCCTCTCCTCTCCTCTCCTCTCCTCTCCTCTCCTCTCCTCTCCTCTCCTCTCCTCTCCCCTCCCCTCCCTTCCCCTCCCCCCTTCCCCTCCCCCCTCCCCTCCCCCTCCCCTCCCCTCCCCTTCCTTCCCTCTCTCTAGCTTCAGCCTTTATCTGGGGCTAGCCTTAGACTCTGCTTCTCTGCTTCCCTTGAAGCTAGGATTACATGTGTGTCAGAAACACTGAGTTTTTTAGCTAGGCAGTTCTACTTGCTAATACAACAAGAAAAATAGAAAATTCCTCCTCAATGAAAGATTTGATAAGTTATCTTCCCTTGAAGCATATTATTTGTGAACTATTTGACACCCATGAATCAAACAAAGTAGCCTTGGCTCTAGCTGTCACATCCCATCCACAAGATTAGTGGTAAAGTGTAACAGTACCCTGAGCAAGAGCAGATGGCTAGGATTTGAATTCCAGCACGTCCACTTACTAGTCAATGATTTCCAGGAAGTTATTTGAATTTTCTACATCCTAATCCTATGAAAAGCAGTAATGAGAATGAATAGTAGGGTCAACTTTATGGGCTGTTAAGATTTAGTCAGCAATGCAGATAAAGGACTTACAACAGTGCTTCACACTGCCCTCCCCCCCACTTTTTTGAGTGAAGTTATTTAGAATACTGTCTTGAATAGGAAACCATTAAATGTTCTCACTTTTCTGAGGATCATTTGATTTAACACTTCAATGATCAAAGCATTTCTAGTACATTCCTGGAATCTAGTAAAGGAATTGTGTGGCTCTGCAAAAATGTATTCCTGTGAACAATTGGGAAATCATCACAAGTCAAGCAATACCACTATTTGGATGCCATGTACTAAAAAAGCAAAAGTTAATTGCCTTGTTACAATAATTTTTCATGCTTCACTATTGTTATTACTCTTGTTATGACTAGCAGGTAGACATGGGTACAGCATATTGACCAAGATGCATTGTCCTTAGAAACGGACATGTTGAATTTAATCCCTAGGAACAACTATTTAAAGATAATAAAAATTAAAACAAATATTTGCCTAAACTATGGCACTATATTTAATAGGTGTACAAACATATGACATATAGATTAGATCAGATGACAACATTTTTCTCTGTGAAGAACCCAGTAGTAAAGATTTTGGTTTTGTTAGTTATATGGCTCCTATATGAATACTTCCTTTGCTCTGCCTTTTTGGTTTCAAAAGAGCCATACATCTTTACTAAATATGTCAATAAAACTTTATTTATAAAAATAGGTGTATGCTGTATTTTGCTTATGAGATGCAGTTTGTCAAATTCTGAGACACATTGTATGAACTTTATCACCTCTCCCTTTGCAGCTGTGGACTCTTAGGCCAAAGGGTTAAATGATTTTCTCAACATATCCCAGTGATTTATTTGACCCCATGACATCTAATTCCCTGTGTAGTGTTTCCTCTGTTGAACTGTAATGGTCAAATCACAAATAGAGTGTAGCCCTGAGGCATCATGCAATGTATCAGCAAAGGTACCTCCTTTCTTAGTCCCAAACTGGCTTTCCTTAAAACCAGTTCAACCTCCTTCATTCAGTTCATCTAGAGGATGAGGAAGTTCAATGAGGAATCTCCAAGGTCACTGATCCTAGCCCAGCTTCAGGCTTAGGGATGGAAACCAGGTGACCCTGAAGTGGTGGTTCTGCCAGCCCACACTGAATAAGAGCGGAAGGCGCAGATCTGGGCAGTGCAGTCAGGATGAGGAGTGCTCGGATTTAACAAATTGTGATTCTTTCTTTATTCTTTTACTTTATTCCCTCCTTCTTTCTTTTCTTTACTTTTTTTCCCCAGTTTGCTCTAGGAATAAATTGAATGCCAAAGATCTGATTAGCCTTTCTTCAGAGAACATGATGACAGTACGAGTCAAATCTCCAGAAAAGTCATGGTATTAGTGACACTGGCATTGTGGCTAATTCATTATTACAGATGTTGCAAACCAATTAAAAAGTAGCTATTAACCATTAACCAAGAAATATTTTTGGAGCCTATTATGCTGTGAAATTATGGAAGAAATATATCTTTAATGTATAGGGAGAAAGAATTTTCTAGCACAGATAGAAAATGAGAAACCAATAGAGACTGTTTTCCTTTACCCAAGTGCTTGGGGTTTTTGAAGACATACTTCAGTGAGAACAGAGCCATGAGAAAAGATAGTCCCAGGGGATGGTTTGGTGTTGAGCCCTGTCACGGGTTTAGAGACTGGATACTGGGCTGGAATGGGAGAAAGCATCCTAAGGTGGATAGGGACAAGTGCGGGGACCTGTGTGCAGACACTGCAGATGTGTGTCCAGCAGGTCAGTCTATCACTTTATGGTTAGAAGGAATATAACACTATTTAAAAACTTCAGCTTTGTCATCTTACTCCCAGCACTGCACATCCATGAAGTTTGCCTGAATTTTTATCCCATTTGAAGCCTCATAAAGAATCACCTCTCATGAAGCAGCTGAACACTCGTGGTCATTCATTCAGTTCTCTAATTTCAAATCCTTCTGAAAATAAAAAACAAAAACTGGGCAGCTCTTCCTCCAGAATTGTGGTGCACAAGGACTTCATTAATTCCATTAGGAAAATCTAGAGGTAGGAAAGAAGTTCTTTGTTTCTTTTTCTCTTTTGGCAGTCCTCTTAGCTCATTTTTTTTTCTTCTGAGAGGCAACTTAAAAAGGGAGTACTTTAGCTGGGCACTTATGGCTCACGCCTGCAATCCTAGCTACTCAGGAGTTCGATATCTGAGAATGCAGTACAAAGCCAGCAGGAAAGTCTGTGAAACTCTTGTCTCCAATTAACCACCATAAATTTAGAGGTGCCTCTGTGGCTCAAAGTGGTAGAGCACTAGCCTTGAGCAAAGGAACTCAGAGACAGGTCCTGAGTTCAAGCCCCATGGCAGATTTAAAAAAAAGAGGGGAGATGCTTTTGCAATTAAAGCCAGTTCTTTACAGTGATGAATAGTACCTGGCTTGTAGCATACAGGGTTGGCTGGTTTTTGTGTTATATTGAGAAGTTATACAATCTGGCGTTCCCTAATTATTCCAATCAAAACTCTCAAATGATACTCAATCAGTTGGAAGACATAATTAGTGCACTGTGGAAGGTTCTGTCAGTATCCCTGAAGGAAGAATTTGGGACTACAAGACAAGGGCACATGCTATTTAACCAGTGCCTTAAACTACCAAAGTGTTGCCAAGTGACAAATACTCTCTAGTGGTGACGCCAATATTTGTTGGGCATTTTCTGAAGGCCGGTCATTGTCATAGATACTTTTTCCTTTGGTAGGGAAACTAAATTAAACAGATTTTCTTCAACATTTAAGAAGAAGAAAACAAATGATCTAAAGTAAGTCATAAGAAAGGTTCTCTTACATGACTATTTCAAACATTTTGAATGTTCTATAAAATGCTCACCATTGTCATAAATTACATTTTCGGCATGTCATCTTAATCTTGCTAATGTTCTGATAGTTCTCTCTTTATTGTGTATCACTGAACTTACCTTGCAATACTCACATGCAGGTGGTAAGCTGTACAGCAACGACTTGAAAGAGTCTAGAGTTATTCCTGGGGTTTTATGATGCCTAAAGTGAGCTCAGATTTGTGGGTAACCATCATGTTCTGACAAAGAAGGGTGTTAATGATTTTAATTGAAGACAGGTAGAAATATGGAGCAATGTGTCCTCATGGATGCACTCTCTGGTTGCCATGGAGATACTACTGAGGTTGCATTATGTTGGAGGAGAGAGGGATGGCTTGTGCCATGTGCTAATTATTCTGAGGCTCAGAAAACAAAGGCTGTAATGACAGTGTCTGGCACACCTTGGGTTTTGTCCTTTCTTCTACTTCACAAATATAATTTGGTGACTACAGGCAGCACAAAAAAGCCAGAGGCTCTGTGAAATGTTCCCCAATGCTAGTCTCACTTAGCCCTGGCATTTTCCAGTGGAATTTCTTAGAACAGAGACACAGATTCTTCCCTCCAGAGAAGTGTGGTTGCCAGACCATAAGTGGTTGGAGTTCTGAGATTAGACAATTTTTTCGTAAGTCCAACTAAGTTCTTATATCTTTTAAGGCCATCTATGTTAAGATGAATTGAGAATGAAGTGCTATTAGAAGAAACGAGAAAAATGAAACCTACAGAAGATGACAGAATTAAATACCTTTTACTTTTGTGGTGTGGGGTTTTAGTTCAGAGTCTCACCCTTGCGGTGTAGGTGCTTTACTACTTGAATCACTTCAGTCCATTTGTATTGGTATTTTTTGTGTCTAGTATAAGAAAAACATTTAATATATTGAATATTTACAATAATGAGAAGATATTGATCTCTTCTATGTTGCATCTTACATAAAGTGAAATGACAAAAATACAGCTATTTTTCTTGGTTGAGGATCAAATGGGAAAACAGTTCCTTTGAGCTGGGTACTTGTGGCTAGCATCAGCATTCCTAGCTATGGAGAAGGCTGAGATCGGAGGAACATGGATTGAAGCCAGCCTGGGAAGGAGACTCCTATCTCCACTAAACTACAAAAAAACAAAAACAAAAACAAAACAAACAAAAAACAACTGGAAGTGGAGCTGTGGCTCAAATGATTGAGTGCTAGCCTTACACAAAAGAAGCTCAGGGATAATGCCAGGACTGGCATCTCGCTGGTCCTATGCTAGCTATATGTTCTTAGGTACTGTAGTTGTTCAGTTACTCCATGCCTCAGTTTTTACGTCTGTAAAGTGAGGGATAGTATTCCCTATCCTGTGAATAAGGGAATTAACTAGGTCGAAAGTGTCAAGCAGGGGGAGCGGTTCCCTATTTATTGTGAATGCTCTCAACTCAGTTATCATCAGCAATAGCGTCACTATCATCATCACACAACATTTGCTTCAGCTCATGAATAGGATTTTTTAAGTTAAAAAAAGAAGTTGTAGAGTACAAAACTATTTCTGGATAGGAAGACTTTTCCAAACTATGTCCAGTGCTGCTGTGGAATCTGCAGCCTCCAGATGATTGTCAGTGTCTCTGAGCTCTCTCATCTTCTTGCTAGTTCACTACTTTGAGACTGAAGCAATCGTACGAACTCCCAGATGGTGGAACTATCTGGTTATGTTATTTTGTGAATTTGTTGTATTAATAATTTTCTTTGAGACAAACCAGATCACAGAATTATTAACTGTTTCCAGAGTGATATTTGATGGAAAAAGTAATATTTGTGTGGAGCATTGAATTTTAAGGGAGAGGCTGAATAATTTGACAGTGTTAAAATTATATTGTTGAAGGTCCCATTTTCTCAGAGCCATCTCCATCTCTTGGTTTCAGTTGCACAAGCTGTCATCAAGATGGTAAGATTTATTGTTCCTCTAATTGTAACATGACAGCCAGTTTTACGGGAAATACAGCTATGGTGTCCAAATTTAAGAAGGGTGCAAAATTTATGACATTGCTTATATATGAGTGATTTTGAATCTGAAAAGGGCTTGTCACAAAGATCAGAGAAGAATCAAGCATTGCAGATTACTGCAGTGCTGTCCTTATGTTAAAAATATGTGTATAATGACCAGTGATTTGTTTATTGTGAGAAGATAGAGAGTTCACCCTTGCAGGGATGGGAGCCTGACCTCCACCTCAATCCTCTGCGTTTTAGCATCTCATGAATTCACTAGAAAGCATATGATACTTGCTCATTTTAGGATTTTCAGGGTTTCTGTGTGGTGTCCTCTAATAACCCCAGAAATTTCACACATTATTTATTAGAGACACAACAATCCAGTGATTAGGATCAGGGTACAGAGTTGATCCTGGATTTTATTTCTCACTCTGCTATTGGTATAGACTAAGATAGACTTATCAATCACTTAGGGGAAGTGATAGAATCCTGAAGTGCTCACCTAATCACTGGATCGACCCTCTGATGGATTCATAATTGAATAGGCTACTGGAAGAGGGTGGGTCCTGAAAGGAAATGATCACTGGATCACCTTTGAAAACGATATCTTTCCGTGATTGTATAGTGATTAGGACTCTGCATTGTGAAAACTATATCTTGTTACTTGCCTATTCATTTCTCTGTCTCTCTGCTTCCTGTCTGCCTTGAGACAAACAGCTCTGTTCCACCACGTGTTCTCTGCCTGAGGTTCTACCTAACCATGTCCTAGAAACAGTGGGGTTCAGAGACCATGGACTGAAACCTTTTTAACTCTGATACCAAACCAATCTTTCCTTTAACTTGTGTTTCTTAGGTATGCTTTCACATCAAAAGAAAAACTGACTAATACAATCTGCTTTGACCTGGAGATCTCACATGTTTATTTGTGTTCATGCAAATAATTTTTAATTTTTTTCTGTGTTCTGGGTATGGAACTAGGGTAGTGTGGAAAAACATTCTGTCATGGAGACATATCTCCAGCTCAGTTTTCACTGTATTTCACGGAATGACCTCAAATGAAGCCTTATTTTGTGTCCTTTGACTGATACCAGTTCTCCCTGCAACCTTTAGGCTCAAGTATTCCTCATCCTACTTCCTGCTTCTATGGCTTTGACGGTTCAACATTTCATGTGTGAGGTCATGTAGTATTTGTATTTCTCTCTCTGGCTTGTTTCATTTAACATAATGTCTTCCAGGTTTATTGATGTTTTTGCAAATGATAGAAATTCCTTTTGTAAATCTGAATACATGCTACATATACTCATATATATTCATTGTGAATATATATATATATTCTTTATTCATCCACTGATGGACACTTAGATTGACTTTGTATCTTGACTGTAGTGACTAGCTACAGAGCTGAAAGGAACACAAAAGTTCAGATACCCCATCTGCCACATGTTTTCACTTCCTCTGAGTAGATACCAAAGTGTAGAATCACTGGATTCTGGATGTGAGGATGAAACAAAAGTGACACCAAGAGCAGAGTTGGCAGGTCTTTCTGGAAGTGTGGTGCACAAGTCTACTTGTCACCACCATGTGAACTGTGGTCGCCTCACTTTCTGATACAGACATCTGGAAAGACCTGTGTCCACAAGTAAGGTAGTCACAGACATTTACATGGCACCTAGAGGCCAGGTTGCATTAGGAGAGTGTTCTGCACTGTTGTTTTATGCCAGTTTCCATCTTCTTTGTATATTCTTCTCTTTGTCTATTGGTCATGTGAACCAACATGTAGGCTATACTTTTCTTGTTTCCCTCAGAACACTGGTTCCAAATGATAGGAACCCATGTCCCCAAATCACAATTGACTGTGATAAAGTCATTTTACTCTGGCCATTTAAAAAAATTTTTTTTTTGAATTGATGGTCATATGGCGTTGGTGTTTTTAGTCCTCGGTCCCTCCTGACCCGCAGGAGGGATAGAGAGAACATGCCGACCAGGATGAGCCAAGAAAGGAGAGGGCCAACTGACCGCCCGCACCCAGCCCTCCCTCACCGGAGGACAATCAGATGCGTTAGGGAGACCAGTCAAACCAGGAACTTGTTTATAGAAGTACATTCAGCTAATATAGTGTGCAGGAGCCTATCAGCACAAGGGTGGGCAGAGTGGGGAGGTCCGCGTGTTTACTCTCACTGTAGGTCTCAGCAGAGAGTGATAAAGCAATAACATTTTCGTACCCAATGGTAATCAAGTCTTAGCAGAAAGTGATTCACAATATCGATGATATAGCTCAAAGTTTGTAGGCATGGGGTCATACATGACAGCTCATTTCTTTGTGTGGTTATCTTACTCAGTGATGCAGATTCATGGGCCAGCCTGACCCTGCACTTGGCTCCCAGACAACGTGGTAGTTCTATTTGCATTCTATTTTTCTGTGGGACCCCCATACTGTTTTACATAATGGTTGCACTGTCACATTCCCTCTGTCAGTACATGGCTTCCCTTTCTCCATACCCTCAACAGCACTTATTCTGGTCCTTTTGACAATAGCCATTTCACAATTGTAAGGTGGTTTCATATTGTGGTTTGTCATGAGCATTTTCCTGATGATTAGTCATAAGTATATTTTTCATATGTCCATTGGCCATTCATAAGTCTTTTGGGATAAATGCCGATTTTTTGTTTTAATTTTTTACTTGTTGGGATAATGTAGAAAGGGGTTATAGTTGCATCCGACATCGATTGCACATTGATCCTCCTTGCTTTTTTGTTTTATTGCTATTGAATTACTTGACTTCCATATTTGTTGTGAATATTAACCTTTGTCAGATACATAGTTCGAAATGCTTTTCTTCTATTTAGTGTATTGCTGCTTCATCTTTTTTTTTAAATCATCAGCTCACCTTTATTTTGATAGAGATTTCTGATGGAAAGCACCAATTATTCACATTCCATTCACTGGCATCCCATACAAATCCTCTTGAGAGTTCCTCAACTATTCCCTACACCCTCTTTCAAATATTCGCCATTCATTGAAGTCCACTCTTCCACTCTGCATCTGACGTATGTCATTCATCTACTTCATAGAGAAGATGCCCTGTAAATTACTGTTTTTTTTTTTTTCGAAGAAATGTATTGGAGCACATACTTAGAATTCATGATTTCCTTCTCAAGGGTAAAGTAAATCTTACTTGAGTCATTCCCGTCTCATGCAATTAAAGCGGCTTCATCTTTTAATTTTCTTTTCTGTGCAGAAATATTTCTGTTTGATATAATCGATTAATTTTTTTGTTTTGCTTTTTTGCCTGTGTCTTTGGGTCCACATAACTTGTATACTGCAGTTTAAAGTGGTTGTTTCTGAAGTTTAAAGTGGTTGGATTATTTGGCCATCAAGGAGATTGCTGTAATATTCAAATGAATTATATTGCAAAACCCTTAGTGCGGTGTATTTTTATTTTTTAATTTTTGGGATAATATACTTGATAATGACACTTGATAATGACAATTCAATGATTGCTGTTTTATTCTTAGTCTGAACATGGCATCTGCTGTTCTTTAGTCTATGTTCATCAGTAACCTTCCTTTAAAGTCTTTCCTTGTATTTCCTTCCCAACCCAGTTTGCAGTTCCTTTTTTTTTCTGCCTGATTTCTTTCTTGGAGCAGCAAGGGCTTCCTTTACAAAGTATTTCCCATTTGTGCCCCCATATGATTTCCAGAACTTTTGCACTTCCTGGGAGGCTTGTGAGTTTTGCTCATTAGATGTTAAATTACTGCCACCTCAAAGTGACAAATGACAGTTTGCAACCTCTTACTCTCATAAAGCTCATGCAATAAAACACAAAGGAGCTATAGAGAAGCAAGGTTTGTGGAATCATAAGGAATATAGATGTCTGCTTCAGGCAGTTTATCTAAGTGGCAGGATTCAGTGAGTTAGTGTTTAAGGAAGTAGGCAGCTTTGGTTAATGAAAGGAAATACTTAGGAGCACAGATCTTGCCATGTGAAACAGTGAATGTGTCACTATGCATGCAACTGCATTACCAGAAACATTTGCTCATATTGAAATGTTACCCATAGCAGTGATTTTGTTAATAAAGTTAAAAACCTTATGTTGGCTGTGAAATGTTTCCTTTCTAGTCTAGGAATCCTTCTAGACAGCTTTGTGATGGTGGATCATAACTGTGCTGGAGCCTTCTTCTCTAAGATGATATAACAAAGACAGCATGTCCATTTGTGTTTCAGTGCCAGGAAGGCTGCTGTGAGCTGTGCACAGGGGTCTCCTGCCAGACAATCTGATGGCTGAGTTCATATGCTTTCTCTGAAGCAAGAAATATTAGAGAAAAATCCTAGAATGGCAGAGTTGAAGTAATGCTGTGGAAAACAACTGGAAACCCACCCAGGTGCCCAGCTGTGTCTTCTCCCCATTCTTCTTAGCTAAATGTTTCTGGAGCATGTACTCTGGTCTCTACTCAGTCCCTTACATCTGATGATCATTCTAAAGAACTATGGTATGCCTTCACTGGAAGGAACAAAAAAAAATTTAGCCTTCCTTTACCTTAACCCACCTGTTCCACTACCGACCGTTTCTTGCTGATCCTTTTGGCTTTCCTGGCTTTAGACATCCTTAGTTTTGCTTCTATCTTTCTTACTACTCGTCTTCTTCTAAACAAATGGATGTATCCAAAACAGAAATTTGATCACATCCTCTTCTTTTCCCCACTTTTAAACACTTCAGTGGTTTCTCATTGCTGCTGGGAGGATAATAATTTCTAATACGTCTTATGAGGGCTTGGGTAGTCTTTCCACCTCCTGTCTCTCCAGCTTCTCACACCAGGCCATGCCTTCCTTGTTTTGATTCATGCACATCAACTGCACAGTCTTTTCTGTGCTCCTCACACCTGCCACACTCCCTCTTGCGATAGCAAATTCTACCTGACCTTCTTTCCTCTTCCTGTTAGCGATGGGACACTCAGCTTCTAGATCCTGTGTCATTTGTCCCCGTGTCCTCAACGTCCCCCCATACAGTATAACTACTGGACCTGATAATATTATCGTTATTTTTTATACGTGTGATGACAGGAAATTTACCCTACTATGTTTTCTTTGTAGCCTTGGAAGCCATAACAGCTGGTGCTTAACACTGTCCCTTAGACACATTGAACAAGTGCAGATGGGGAGGCTTGGGGCCAGGTCTTGGCTTTGCTGTTGTTGACAGCATAGCTTTAGGGATAAAGAATTGCTGCTTGGATCAAAGAAATTTCTGTCCTTCATCACTGAAATTGATGTGTACAATGCAAAAAATCTTGCTCACTGGGATATCCAATCAATTTGCTGACAAATTCTTTAAGTGGAAGCCTCCATTTTTAGAAACTTGGCAATTAGCAGCACTCAACTGCCTGAATCTAATTTCCTAAATTCTTTCCATTAGCGGCAGTGATGCCCTAGGGTGCAGATTTCACCTGATGGAACTTCGTATTATGAACTGTTCAGGGAAAGGCAATGACTTGCATTTTTGGGCTGAAGAGATACAGAAAATAGACAGCCAGTCATGATCTGCATGGCCAAAGCTGTCCCTTGGTTGCTCTGTGAGTCTCTACCAGAGCTTTGTTCTCTTCTGAATCTCTTACTTGATATGGTTCCCACTTCCTCCCAGAACCAGTCGGCCCATAATTGGTTATCATTGAGGACAATGATGTAATTTCTTTTTTTCTATGTATGTGGTACCGAGGAATCAAACCCGGGTCTTCATGCATGCTAGGCAAGCACTTTAACCACTAGGCCAAACTCCCGGCTAACAATCACAAATGATTTTCACAGGCTTAATTACATTTTACCCTGGTGGAAATTCTGAATTATGGGTATTGTTTTGATCAGCACTTATTAATATTAGGAAAATGAGGTTATAGAAGGCCAGTGGCTTATATTCTGGGGTGCTGGGTCCGTTTCTCTCCCTGATGGTTTGGTTTCAAATTAGGCCTCTGTTACTAGAAAACTAGTGATGTCTTATAGCATCATTTAAATTATTTGTCCCATGTTTCCACATTCCTGTGGGCTGAAATGCTGTCGACTCAGACTTTGCACGTGGAAGCTACAGCCCAGCATGACTGGGTGGGAACGCAAGACTTGCTGTAGTTTGGATGAATCTCCCAAAGGTCCTTGTGTTAAAAGGCTTGGTACCCACAGAAGGCACGATGGAAAGGCTGTTCTGCCTAATGGGGAGCGACCCTGAACTTCCTCCTTTGCTTTCTGATTCACGAGGTTTTGCTCTGCTATGTGTTTTCTCTATGATTTGCTGTCTCTTTGGAGGGCAAAAGGCATAGGATCCCCTTGTTTATGGATTGGAGCTGCTAAAACTGGGAGTCAAAACCCTCTCTCTCTCTCTCTCTCTCTCTCTCTCTCTCTCTCTCTCTCTCTCTCTCTCTCTCTCTCTCTCATCTTTCCTCTCTCTCTCTCTCTCTCTCTCTCTCTCTCTCTCTCTCTCTCTCTCTCTCTCTCTCTCTCTCTCTCTCTCTCTCTTCTCTTTCCTCTCTCCCACTCTCGCTGTCTCTCCCTTCCCCCAGCCCCTCTCTCTTTCTTTGCTGGTGTTTGAACTAAAACTTATGCTTTCATATTTGCTAGGCAGGTGTTATGCTATTTGAACCTAGCCTCTAGCCCTTTGTGCTTTAGTTTTTTTTTTTATTGTTGTTGTGTGGGTCATAGGGCTTGAACTCTGTGCCCTGAGCACTGTCCCTTAGCTATTCAGCTCAAGGTTACCACCCTACCCCTGGAGCCACGGCTCCATTTCCCATTTTCTAGTGATTAATTGGAGATAAGAGTCTCACTGTCTTTAGTGCCTGGGCTAGCTTTGAACATCAATCCTCAGATCTCAGCCTCCTGAGAAGCTAGGATTATGGGCATGAGCCACTGAGCCCAGCACTTCAGCTTTTTTTTTTTAAAGTTTGCCCTTTTAGAAATGAAAAGACTCAAAAAAAGACTCAAAAAAAAAGACTCAAAAAAAAAGCCAGACTCAAAGGAACATAGGCTCAATGGTTTCCCTCATTTGTCATAATCCGTAGGAACCTTGGGCTCTACTAGCAGAGATTTACAATAGAACAAAACCTTGATACATAAGGCCATACAGTATGATGCTAAATGAAAGGACCTCCAGGATATAGAAACAAAAGCCATATAATGAGTGATTGTTGTCCTTAATGTGGTGTTATCTCTCATCTCTTTTGCTGTCCCTTGGTTATCTCATATTGTTACAGTATCTCACCTTATTATATGATACATTGTATATATGTGTATTTGGTTGTTTGAAATAGGATAGGGAAAGGGGGAAAACAAGATGAAGGGCAGGGGTGGTGGGAGGGAAATGGGGACCAAGACACGAGAAAGGGTATCAATGTTTTTGAAGTAATGCACCTTCCATCTGGTGAATATAATGTAACCCTTCTATCAATTGTAATTACAATAAAAATAATGGGAAAAAGTTTGCCCTTTTGCCCAAAGTCAGCTGAGACCATAACCTCCTATTTATGCTTACCATGTAGATGAAATTAAAGATGGGATGAAGTTGGAGTATTGATGATGATTATTTTTAGCCCAGGCTCATCTCCTACCATGATTCTCACAATTTCTGCAACTCAGTGGTTGGGATTACAGTCTGAGCCACCACACCCAGCCAGATCTTTTCCATTTATAAGTATTTCAGGTATTTTGTTTTATGAGTGAAAAATTGACCAAGCTAGGTTTTTTAAGGAGGAAGTAAGGTTAAATGATCTAAGAAAGATGGGTCTATAACCACATAGAGTTGATGTCTTTACAAGAGACTGAGACTCCAGATCTTTCTCTCCCTCTCCCTCTCCCTCTCCCTCTCCCTCTCCCTCTCCCTCTCCCTCTCCCTCTCCCTCTCCCTCTCTCTCTCTCTCTCTCTCTCTCTCTCTCTCCTTCCTCCTTCTTCCACACCTTTTCCCCATCCCTACCCTCTCCTTAACTTCTGATTTCTGCCTGCATACTCAAAAGAAAGACTACTTGAGGGCACAACAAGGAAGTGGCTGTCTGCAAACCGGGAGAAGAGGCCTTACCACTTCACAACCCTAAGGGCATCTTGACCTTAGATGTCTACTCTCCAGAGCCATAAGAAAATAAATGACTGCTACCTAAGCTGCACAGTCATACTGTTACAGCATCTGAAGCAGACTGGTGCATGTCAAGTCAAACTCCTATATGAGAAGCTGGGGTAGGGATTGAGTTAGTGACAGGTAAAGGAGAAACAAAGAACCCTGTTAAAGGGCATAGCTCCAGTGAGAGTTTCTAGTGATCACAGAACATAGATTTGCCTCTTCTATCATGGCAGTGATGGTCTTATTCACGGTAGCACTGGCCCTAGGTTAGTCAGCTTTCTAGCAGAAATATGTAAGAACAGAATATGTAAGATAATCAACTGATAAACAGAAAAGGAATTTTTAGTGTCTAATTTGAAAATTCTAGTCCTTCATCAGTTGGGCTTGTTTCTTTTGGAACTGTGGAGAGGCAACACATTGTGGCAGGAATCCATGGGCAGGGTAAAACTTTTCACATCACAGCCCAGAATTTGAACAGATAATGGCATAAGGGTTGGTGATCTGACAATCCCCTTTAAGGCAAATACATAAGACTTCTTTCTAAATTCTCCATCTAAGTAGCATAGCTTTGTTTATTTTCTCTTGGCTTTACTCGATGTCTTCCTTTGTCCAGGATCCCATTCTGAATGCCAAATTACACATAGTTATATGTCTCATTGGGTTTCACTTTTCTGACCAGTTTCTTTGTTCTTCCTCATCTTTGAAAACTTTCAAGTGCTTTAGTTATGCTGGTAAAGAATTTTGTGGGATGTCTCTGTATTAAGTTTCTTTGATTTTTTTTTTCTTCAGGACTTACTTGTTTCTCTACTGTAAAGTAGAGATAATGAGTAAGGAGTTAGCCTCACACTGATGAGGGTGGAATGATTTAGTTTTCATAAACTCAATTTTTTTCATGATCAAGGGGAGAGAGGTTGGTATGCAAGAGCAATCTGAAGTGAAACTTTTGGGAACTCAAGGACTGTCTTTTTTTTTTTCGTTTTTTGAGACAGGGTGTTGCTATATATAGCAACAGATTGGCCTGAAAAACACTTTGTAGCCCAGAATGATCTAGAATGCACATACTGCTGTTTCCACCTTCCTGTTGTTAGATTACAGGTATCAATCACTCTACCCATTTCAAGGATTCCTCTTATTCTGTGAAAAGTCATAGTTCTCAGAAAGTGTTATCCATCAGAGCAGTTTTCTTGTTTCGATGTGTTCAGTTTATTCTTTATTCTTTCTTTATTTTTTTTTTATGCCCCTAGGGCTTAAACTCAGGGCCTAGGGACTGTGTCCGAGCTTTCTTACTGCTCTAACACTTCAGACACAGCTTCCACGTCTGGATCTTCTTTTTTTTAAGTAGCTAACTGGAGACAAGTCTCATAGGCTTTCCTGCCTATGAGAGCTCAGCACCTTGAATAGTTAGGATTGGAGGAGCCACGCTCCACTGCCTGGCTAGTCCTTATTTTTGAATAACAAGATGTTAGTTGTGTTTTGGAATTCCTATGGCTTTTGTTTTGTTCCTGAAATGTGAGCTCTATGATGACATCTTTAGTAATATGCTAAATATTAGATGTAGTAAGATATATTATCCCTAACTCTGTCCAGGGAAATTGATGATAAGTGAAATAGTAAGCAATGATGAAAGTGTTGTTCTAACTATGTTGTTCAGAATACAGCACAGGCCGGGACAAGTATGAGAGAGGTAGCAGAGTAGTAAACCAAAGTAAGAGTTTGTCTTTATACTGGGAGGAGAGTAAACATGAAAAATAAAAATCAATCAATCAATCTCTCAACGGAATGAATGATTATTTCTACTACTTTTGTGCATATGCCTAAGATCCAAATATATTCGCAGATCATCATACTTTGAAGTACAAAGGCAGTTCGGTTTCTTTTTCTTTCTTCTTTCAAGAACATTGAAATGTCATTGCCATGCAAACAGACGTTGCGCATATTTCTTAAACAACCTATGAGGGAGATAAAAGGCCCATTATATGAGAAAAGCTCAGGTAGTCCTCATCATTGCACAAAGCCTGCTCCAATATGCTGCTAGCATGCAGTTCACCCACTACTGAATCATCCCTCACCTCTGCTTTTAAGAATATGTGATGATGCTAAGTTTTACGTTTCTCAGTGTAGGCTGAGCAAAGCAAAAAATACTGCCTATGATGCCAAAAGTCATATAGAGATCAGTAAGTTATTTGCTGCCAAGGTAACAGCAGGGCTCTTGACCTGCACAGCAGCTCTGTACAAAAGCAGATGAAGCTGTGGGCTGAGTGTGAGCTGTAGATACATCCCTGGTAATCGTGCTTCTTCCGCATAGATGCTTCAGCACATCAGGTTGTCTTGTGAAGGAATCTTTTGTTGTTTACCTGGAGCAGTAGGTGGTTATTTGCAATGCTCCTGCTTCTAGATTGATGGTAAGCCTTCCTGGCTCCTCATTCCGGATGAAAAAAAAATCCTTCTGTATAAGCCATGATAATACCAGGAACATTCTTATTATTTTATACACAATGATTGTAAAGATGCATTTAAATATCATGACTGCTTGGTTCTTTTATCTGCCGTCCTGGGCTGTAAGCTCCATGAGAGCACAGTGTGTGTTCACATTGTGAGTCACTGCAGATACTCATGGCACTTCAAAGTGGGATGCTGGGAACAGACAGAGGCAGCAAAGCCAAAGTGAATTTGGACTCAGAGAATACTATGTTTTACTTGCTTAGGATCATGTAGCAGGTTCTGCTATATTTGTCAACAAGCACTGGAATGCAACCTAATTTGTAGGTTAATTCTCAGATCCAGTTTTTCCTCATTTTTGTCTCCTCTTCTCTTACTTTCTTTTGCATCCCTTCCAAAAGACTAATTTTGTCAGTGCTGCAGAGAGCATGGGTTACATGTGGTAATTAACTCATGTAGTAACGTTTCTTATTCTTTTACTTCTGGATTACATTCCTTTGCTGCTGAAGGAGAATTGAACTACTATATAAAAATATTTTATCAGCACCAGGTTAAGTTCGATGATAAAACAGTAAGACATCCAAATGAGAAACTCCAGAATAATCTACTCTCTTATTTATAAAAAAATTGGGTGAAGAAATAATACCAAGATGGTTGAATAATTATCAAATTTGCTTGGTCATCCCTACATATGGCACTTTTGATTCTTTCAGATAAAATTCCAGAAGTGAAGTTTTCTGGGTTAAATAGTAGGTTATGACTTCACTTAATTACTGGTAAAACAGTCTTAATGTTCTACAGTAGCACCAATTGTGTTGAAAATGTCAATTCTATTCATCTGGATAGCCTAGAAATTACCAATTTAAATTATTGGTGTTTTTTTCCTTTTCCTTGACAAATTGTAAATTTAAGCATCTTTCCTATATTTGCTTGGCATCTGTGTTTTCTTCTCTGAGAATTGCTTGTTAGTGTTTCTTACACTTTTTTTTTTTTTTTTGGCTAGTCGTGGGGCTTAAACTCAGGGCCTGAGCACTGTTCTTGGGAATTGAACCCGGGTCTTCATGCATGCTAGACAAGCACTCTTACCACTAGGCCAAACTCCTGGCCCTGTTTCTTACACTTTTTTAAAAACTAATCTGTTATCTGCTGCATAACTCATTCACTTGTTTAAATAAACATCTTCATATCAAAAAAATTGGGTGGTTCAGTACATTTGGGCAT
The DNA here is from genome assembly GCF_031878675.1 of Megascapheus bottae. Classification (NCBI taxonomy): domain Eukaryota; kingdom Metazoa; phylum Chordata; class Mammalia; order Rodentia; family Geomyidae; genus Megascapheus; species Megascapheus bottae. The sequence goes on from NC_143523.1 coordinate 16,235,736, forward strand.
CAGTATACAGTGATCTATAAATGGTGAATCACTTTAGAAAAATAAAACCCTCAGTATAAATTAATTTTAATAAACTATCTTCCACCATATTCTAGTTTTTAAATGCTTGGTGTCTTTTTATACTACCTTATATTCAATGAAAACAACTTTCTAGGAATCAGAGATAGAAATAATCTAAGGTAAAGACATATGGTTGACTAAATTTGAGTTAAAATTGCTAACAGGCATAATAGCACACACCTATGTGTTTACACACATGCACACCAACCCATACAAAAAAGGTCCTTGCTAGAAGATCTGGTTTCCCCTTCTTTGTGAGAAGACTAACTTCTTCCTCTTTGAAAACCTTATAAGAATCTTACCTATATCTTTAATTTTTTAAATTTTATTATCAAAAGTGTTGTATAGAGGGGTTACAGTTATACTTGTAAGGTAGTGAATACATTACTCCTAGAACATTGTCACCCCTTCTCATGTTTTTCTCCTACTTTCTCTCCTTCCACCTCCTCCCAAGTTATAGAGTATATTTCCAAGATATTGTCTTGTGAATATCGCTGTTACACTGGTTCATCCTTTGTCCTTTGTCTTATCATCTTGCTTTCCCCCTTCCCTTCCCTGATTTAAATAAACAAATAAATGTATATACAATACACCAGGTACCAAAGTCAGATACAGCAACAACAGAGGATAAACCATAAACCCATATCTTCTGTTAAGATTTTTCCATTGACATAGAATGTGGTTTTCATTTTCCTAAGCTGATTCTGAACCATACACTATCGTAAACAATTATCTTCCTTGTGAAGTGGTGCTGTGGCTCAAGGGATAGGACAGTAGCCTTGAGCTGAAAAGCTCAGGGACAGTGCCCAGCCCAGAGTTCAAGTCCCATGACCAATGACAAAAAACACCAAAAACCCAAAACCAAAACAAACAATTATCCTCCTTAATCGTAGTTTCTTGGGTTGGGTAAATTAGTAGTAATGTCTGTCTAGCAGTCTGTATAATCATTAATTTTATATCTATTTTAGTATTTAACAGATTTTGCAATTTTAGTTTACAATTTTAAAGGAGGTTAAAAATTCCACTCAATTCCTTAAATGTGGAGATTATATTTATATACTATAATGATACTTTCTCAAAAGTTGATATTATAATGTGACAATTTACAGTTTCCAGCCACTTCATATTTTTTTCCTCCTTTGATTTGCAGCAGTATTAACAACTGTTGTTAAATCCAACTAGTTAATATCAAATGTTAAGCTCTACTTCCCTTAAACTCAAACTTTCTCTTATATGCCTACGTTTCCAAAGTTTACAACAAACTTAAGAAATGAACTTTAGCGTCTTCTTTGTCAGTGAGCTGCCAAGTTCTACTCAATGTAGCCACCGTCTGATGTTAAAAGGATGTCAACCCAGCTGAACAAGTTGGTAAAACGATCGCTAGGCAGCAAGCCTGCGAGGGTGTCTGAAGTTCTTGATCACAACTCTATTTTGTGTAGGACACAGGAATTGAGTAAGCAGTACTGGACAACAGAATTCATTCCTTCATTCTTCATGGGAAACCCATTTTCTCTAGACTAGATGATACGATATTAAATAAGATAGCCTCTATGTGACCATGCTTTTATGTGAAAAATATATATGCACTGGCACAAGCAGTTAAGAGGCTTTTCTTTGGCTGTTAGGATCTTGGGGATGTAATGTCTGCTTCACTGGGCTCTGCTGATGGCCTCTCCAAGGACTTCTGTCTAGTCAAAGACCTGGAAGCAACAAGGCTAGTGTTGATTTTTTTTGTAAAAAAAAAAAAAAAGGGAAAAAAAAAGATCCAAAGCTGGGCTGACCTTTACTTATCCTGAGCCCATTTGGGTTTAGCAAAATTCAATCTGCCTGTAATGAAAAGAAAATTGACTTTCTCATTTCTATTGTCCTATCCTAGGGGGAAAATAAACTAAAGAGGTGAATAGAGCTGCCTGATCATCACAAAGGGCTGCCTTTGCCTTTCTGTAGCTGAGGAAGCAACTTAGGAAATTGAAATTTCCAACACCACAGGCACTGTTCCTCCTCTGAAACAGGTCACCCCGATTGTTTGTAATGCTGGTTTGTTTTACATATTCATCACATTCCTCCCTAGTCAGTCCCTTGTAGAAAACTCTGTGGGATTCTGAGATCCGCATTTCACTAAACATGGGTGGACAGCCCGGACACTAATCAATTAAATATCATTCTATGATATGAGCCATTGTTTAACCAGTAAGGCTTTATATACATGTTCTATACATGTATGTATGTATGTATGTATGTACGTACGTATGTTGGATCAACCTATTCCATTTTTGGGTGGAAGGACAAAAAAAGAAGAGAGTTCAAGAGAGCCATAGAACCAATTTGTACTAATGTGAACTGGGCTTAGAACTAGACTTGGGTAGCTTGAAAAAAGAAAGATATAATGTTTCTTTTCAGCATTTAACACTGTCTGTCTTCATAGCCATCTTGTCACAGCCAGATGAGAGAAGGGCCAACAATAGAAAAGAGGACACTGAGAGAATGATATCATTGACCTCTGAATCAAGCCACACAAGGAAATAAATATTGCCCTTGGATTTTTTTTTTACTTCCACAGGAAATAAAGTTTCATTAAGCTTAAGTCATTTATGGTTGGGGGGTAGTCTGAATTATTCTAAGTCAAAGTGTTTGCTTCTTCTGATATTAATCAACCACTTTAGATATACTACCTCTTTGTTTTATTCTGATCTCAGTGGATCAATATAATTACACTTTAGTTCTAAGCTCTTTTAAGCTTCCTCAATTCTATTCTGGCTAAAGTGCTATTAATAAACATTTAGAAACAGAAGGACTTTAAAAACCTCATACTGAAAACCCCTTGTAAATTGGGACATCTTCTTGTAAATTGTTAACCACTCTGCGATGCAACAGCTTTGTGGGATCTGTTTTTCATCTGCTTAAGGAAGCACCATTTTTTAACACTGTCTCTGAGCTCTGGCTTATGTACTCACTGGCCTCCCATCAGTCACCTCTTTGAAGATAATATTGGCTGCCACCTCCTTACTGGGGCATATATCACCGACTTCCCTAATCCTTACTACTCCTTGTAGAATTGTAACGTTTATATATAAGATTGATTTCCACGTCACACCATGTTAGAGAGGCTTTATGCTTGTATACCTTAAGGCCATGGCCATAAGTCAGGTTTTAAAACAGGAATAAAATAAATGCTCACAACAATAACATCCTTTCTTCCCCTAGTGAAATGTAGTCATGGAGAGGGCAGAAAAGTTCTGAAAACCTCTTCTCCACCTATAGTAGGGTGCAGTGTGGGTTACCTGCCATCTCATGATGAGGGAGGCTGAGACTGAAGGATGGTGGTTCTAGACCAAGCTGAGCAGAAAAGTCTTCGAGACCCGATCTGTAGGGAGGGAAGCTGGATGTCCCCTCTGCCACCACCTCAGGGCAGGCCATGTTTGATAAAGCTCCTATTCATGCTGCAGGTCATGGATCCTTCCTTCTGGTTCTTCTGCTTCCCATCATTTTATGCCCAGACATGTTTCTCTTTAAATTTTTCTTATGTTCATCAATTATAGTTTAAAAAATGTAACTTGAGGAAGGGCTAGGGACTTGACATTGGAAGGAGAGTGTACTGTATGCTATAAAAATGGAATTAAAATATCTCAAATGCTATTAAATGGCTCCATCTCTTTTAATCCAAGTCTTTATCTAAGAATGCAATTTTTCTCCTCAGTGTTGTCTCTAATATGACTTAACTTTCTCATAAAGTGTCTAGTGTACATTTTCCCTGTGATTTCTTCCTCTGTTAGAGAGAGGCTCTCATCTTTTTATTATGACTCCATGTCCTGATTAACCAGCTCCTTCAGCATGAGGTTTCTAAAGAATATGTTTAAAAATAAACCAGACATAAGTGAGCAGAAGAAAGAGGTACAATGAATTATACATAAAAATGAGTTGAATAAGACATTTACCTGCAGTAGGGTAGAATTTGATAGTATCTGATTGTGAAGGAATATGTTTAGTTCACTAAACATATTCCCTTAGAACACCAATGTTATTTCTTTCATTTTTATTTTTATTTTTTTGCCCTGCATTTTATTTTTTATTTTATAGTCAGAATAATGTATAGAGGGATTACAGTTACATTCGTCAGGTAGTAGGTGCATTACTTCCCACACATTGATACCCCTTCTCATGGTTATGTCCTCGTTTCCCTCTCTCACCCCCTCCGAATCATCTTATTTCTCCCCCCACCCCCTTTTAATTTTTATCCAAGGATCTCAGCATTGGGAATGAATGGAAGTCTATAGATCCTTCTTTTTTTCCCACTTGTCTTGTGTATTCTCCATGTAGTGATCTAAAGGCCATGGTAAGAGTTTTGGAGCTTAGCTGATACAGTGCATGGAAGGTGCATTGTGTAGCTAGTGAATGTCCTGGCCAGATGGTTACACATCCTCTTCTCAGTTAGTGTGACTTTCCTACAACCTGAATCCCCACAGCACAGAGGCTGACGGTACTACACTTAAACTACCTGGCCCAGATTGCCAGCTCAACCACTCTCTGCACCTGTAATCACACACATGTCACTTCACCCCTCTCTTCCTTTTTTTTTTGTAAAAGTGAGCTAATAATAATACCTAGTTCATAGGACTTTCAAGATAAAAGTACATAAACACTTAGACTAGTGCCAAGATTATGCTAAATGTTCAATGAACACTAAATGTGGGTCAGAAATAATACATAAAATTCTCTAATGATCCCTTTCAATAATATTGACATTATACTATGGTTCATGTGGTTTAATGTTGGTATGGCAGTAACAGCACTGGCTCAGATACTAGGCTCTGGGGTTTGAGCTATTTAATGTTAGCCGAAAAGTTGACAAGCGATGGTGCTCAACCCATTATAGATGGTGCACTCCTATTCACTCCTATTCCTCATAGTCTCTGGGATGATGGAAAGATAGGAAATGGGTGACACTCCTGCTAACCTAGTTTATTTTCTGGTGCCAAATAGATTGCATCACTAATTAATTCCAGTCTTTTCTCTAACTATGCCCAACAAAGTATCATAATTGATCTGGAAAGAGTTGTTACTTAGGGGCTGACTCATGAGAGCTAACCGAATTATCAACTTTGTAATCTAAAGTTATTACAGTAATCCAGGGAAGGCATTGGAGGAGGGGGTTAATTCAGGCAGTAAGAGCACAAAATCATGACTGATGTGCTCAGTAGCACACGCTTTGCCATTCCTTGCCACGAACACTCAGTCTTCATTTCCCTATGTGGTAATTTTCAAAATTAGCTCAATAATAAAACATCCAGATTTATACAAGTGCTGTTGTAAAAGTGACAGTAGAGTTTATCTGTACTGGGTGTGCTACATACTGCAAAATGTAGGTGATAGTTTGTTTTGACATGTGGCGTGAACGTCTTGCATTCATTCTTTCAGTTATAGAAGCCAGGTAAATTTGGATACAGAAAGTATAGAGAAAAAAATAATCTATTCAATGCACAATTTTGTGATTTATTTTTGTAGCAGCGTAGCCTAGATCATAATATTTGTGCATGACTTTGGGCTAGAAAAACTAATCAAATAAAAAATAGAATGCCTTAAGAGGCGAAATGAGAGATCTCCATTCTACCAACCAGCAGTAGAACATAGTACTGAATGTTGTCATTTCTCCATCTCCAGGTAAGCATTTTTTTTTCCAGTACTGGGGACTGAATTCAGGTCCTGAGGACTGTCCTTGGGCTCTCCTCAAGGCTAGTGCTCTACCACTTGAGCTGCAGCACCAGTTCTGGTTTTTCTACATGTGGTACTGAGGAATTGAACCCTGGTCTTTGTGCATGCTAGGCAAGCATTCTACCACTAGGTGAAACTCTGGGCCCCTAGCTTAGTGTTTTTTGAACCCAGCACTCTAGCCACATTTCACTTGATCTGAAGGCATAACTTAGGAACATTTGTGGGAGGCACCAATAAATACCTATTGACTATTGGTGCCTTGATTGGGAAAGGTGGGCAAGTCTGTCCCAGTTTCACTGGATTTGTAGCTCTTGTTCTATATACTCTGGTTGGGGTTCTTCATGGGAACAATTTTCCTGGTGAAGAGGAGACATTGAGTACCACATTTGAGAGCATGTCACTGATGGATTGCTATGTGATTGAAGTCAAGTCAGTCACTTTCTGTCTCTTAGGAATCTGAACTTGGAGTTTAGAGACATTCATAGAGCCAGCTATTGCTTGTTTGAGTTGACCAAATAATATGCTGACTGCATTTGAGGTGTTTGCTCTTTGCCCAGTAAAGGAGAGCTTGGCTAGCAAGTGTGAGACCCTAGGTTCAGTCTGCAGCATCACACACAAAAAAAGAGGTTAGGAGATTACTATTTTATGCCACCCTTGTAAACCCAGCATGACCAAGAACCAGTTCCTTGCAGGCACTGACTGCATGAGGCTCCCAAGGTGCATTAGAGGGAACCTTGCCAGAGGAAAACAGGCTGCTAGGTTTCTCTCATTTCCAGTTCTTCTAGAGTCATCTCTTCCTTCAGTCACTATGATGATGGGTCTTAGCATAGCTCTGTACATTAAATGAAACATCTTGCTTCTGCCACACTGTCAGCCCCCTCACAGATCAAATACCACAGCCATGAGAGGCCTTCTTCACACTTTATTCAACACTCTCAAGGATGAGGTATAAAGAATTTCCAGCATTCTTTGTCTCCTGTGCACTGACCCCAGAGCACAGGTAGTCCCTCCGTGGATCCTGTGGGAACAGGAGCTCTGTGAGGGAAGTCACTCCAACTATTGTTGAGACAGACATATTTTGTCAAGTAGATGAATTAATTTAGCAATGGCAGCTTCCTTGGATTAAATAATTGTGTTCTTTCAGAATTCATATGCTGAAATCCTACCCTGGATGTGCTGGCATTTGAAGGAGGGGTTCTAGGGAAGTATTTAGGTTCAGAGCATAGAGCAATGAATGGAATTAGTGCCCTTAAAAAGAGTTGACCTTATAGCTCAGTACTAGAGCACTTGCTTAAGGTTGATCCTTCACATGAAAAAAAAAAAAAAAACAACAGCAACAAAACAAAACAAAACCCGAAGAGTTCTCTTGCTCCTTTTCCATTACATGATACATAAGGTTGGAGGTGTGGTTCAAGCGATACAGCACCAGCAAAATGAACAAGTTGAGTATGAGGTGCTAAGTTCAAACCTCAGTATCATCAAAAGAGAATTCTTTTCTTACACATAACTTGTAAGTTCATATTCAAAATGTATCAGAAAGGGGAAAGATACATTGATACATTTATAATATCATAGAGTTGTATTTCTTTTTCTTACAATCAGACATACTCACACTCTTTTTTTTATTGTTGGGACAGTGTATAGAGGGGTTATAGTTACATTCATCCAGTAGTAGGTGCATTACTTCTCACACATTGTCCCCAAAACATCTCACTTTTGTCCCCATTTTCCTCCCCTTAACCCTTCCCAATCATCTGGTTTCCCCCTTCCATTTCCTATTTCAAATAAACAAATACATGTAGATACAATATACCAGGTAACAAAATCAGATACAGTAACAATATGATATTAACCATAAGGGCAAAAAAGAGAAGAGAAATAATATAGCACATTAAGAACAACAATCACAAAAGAAAAAGCTCTTGTTTCCATATCCTAGAGATCCTTTCATTTAGTCTCATCCTATATGACCTTATGCACTTAGGTTTTGATTTATAAACATAGAGTTGTATTTCTTAATCACGGTTGATGTTGGTCTTAATCGAACTGCATCATTTGAGATGCTCCAAGTATGGAGCAGAGCAAAAGAGATAGTAAATTGAGGAAGAGATGCTGAGCAACTGGCCAGTGAGGCAGCATTAAGAACAGTGCATGTGGTTCAGATATTGTGCTAAAGGCACATATTGTGCTACATACAAGCCTGAGCTCTCAATATCAGGCTGTCACCTAGCAAATTGGGAAATAGTGGGATTGAGCTGTTCTATGGAATACAGTGGAACCTGTCTCAGGTTCTAGAACAGAAAACTTGAATTAAAGATGTCATAGAGTCAAATGAGTAAAATTAATGTCAGAGAAGGAAACTGTATGGTATTCATATCTTTCACTACACACACATGGCCATTTCTTAGATGAGTCTAGAAACTTTCCTAAAAACTCCTCAAACCCTCCATTTAGGCAAGCCATCCCATTTTTTTCCCTAGAAGAAATAGAGGTGTTACCATTTGCCTCTGATCAATATAGTATTATTCGAAACACTCTAAATAGGGGATGACCTAACATTTAGAAAGTCAAACCTTGACGGAATAGGGACTTTATAACCACTAACACTTTTTCTTTTTTCATAAGTGTAATTTAAACCATTGATTAGTTATCTTATAACATTCTTTCTTGTGCTTCTCTTTTTAATATTCAATAATAGTATCTCAGATATACATAGTAGTTTATTATTTATAAAATACCCCCAGATGTGAACTTGTTTGATCCTAACACCATTAGGAGATGAGTACTCATTCCCATTCTATGATTAAAAGAAGAAAAAACAAAAAAAGACTAGCTTCCTAATTTCATGAATTTAATAGCTAGAGGGATGAGATGAGATTTCTGAGCTTCAGGCAGGGTGCTTGTCTTTTGTCTATTATATATGTATATAATGGATCTATATATGCATATATGTGTATATATATTTGATAAGTGTACACATATATTTAGAGAGTGAGTGAGAGAGGAACTGTTCAAGCTTATCTTTTAAAAGTTAGCCTTGAAAAGTTTGGGAACCATATCTTTATATCTAAAGCCTTTTGAAATCTAGTATTGAGAGGTTCTGTGGCCAAGGTGAGGTGAGGGTACTTAGTTTTTCTGAGGACTTCTGTCTGTGTGCCTTTTGTGGAGTTAAAGATATAATTCTATCCCTAGAATTAACAATATCTCAAAACTCCAGTACTGAGGGCAACCAGAAAATTACACCGAAATGTACCATGGGAGAGAAGATTGCTTTCAGATCCTCCAGGCATTTGTTTTATGTGTGGACACAAGAACATTTGCTTATTCTCTTAGCTGTCTTCTGGGGAAAGGCTGTAAGTGCTAATATGCACCAGGGAATTACCTACCATTACCATAACTGCAGGGACAAATTCCAGGACACCGTGACCTGCAGCTGCACATTTTATATCCCCACAAACGCACCATACTATTGGTGCTCACACTGAGGGGTCCGGGGTCTCAGAGACTACCTACGGTCAAGACTCATGAGTTATAATTTGTCCTCAGAGTCACAATTTATGCCCAAATGTGAGTTTGAATTTATGGGCAGTATGAAAACACAGTAAGGGCACTTCTTTTTTTTAAATTTCTTTAAAAAATTTTCTTGTTGGGATAATGTATAGAGGGGCTGCAGTTACATTCATTCATCAGGTAGTCTCTTGAACATTGATACCACTTCTCATGTTTTTTCCCCATTTCTCTCCCCCGCTCCCTCCCAATCATCTTGTTTCCCCCCCTTCCCTTTCATTTTTCAAATAAACAAATAAATGTATATACAATATACTAGGTAACAAAGTCAGATATAGCAACAATATGAGATTAACCATAAGGACAAGAAAGAGAAGAGAAATAACTTAGTACATTAAGAACAACAATCATACAAAATAAAGCTCTTGTTTCTATATCCTAGAGTTCCTTTCATTTACTCTCATCAGATATGACCTTATGTACATAGGTTTTGAGCTATTGTAATCCTCTGCTAGGAGAGTCCTAGATGTGTACTAATTATTACAAATGGGGGAAACCATTGAGCCTATGTTCCTTTGGATATGGCTTATTTCACTTAATATGGTGTTTTCCAAGTCTTTCCATTTCCTTACAAGTGGGGAAATGTCATTCTTTCTGATGACAGCATAGAATTCTATTGTGTATAAGTACCACATCTTGTTCTATTCATCTATTGAGGGGCATGTAAGGGTACTTTTTAGAGGATGAAAATTATTCCATAAAAGAAATCCTAAAATTCAATAAGGGAATGATCAAAGAAATATCACATAGTAAAATCTCCTCAGATTAAGAGCCTGAAGTTCCTCCTAAGTGTGGTGTGGTGGAAACAGCCATGCTGACACAAGTCTTTCCTTCCCAAACTTCCCTGAGATCTAATTATTCAACTAATCATTTCGGCCACTTGCAGAATGCTGGTATTATGTTAATAGTTGGTCCAAATTATCACGTGAGTCTGTTCCAGTCACACGCTGGCACAATTGCTTTGTATAACTAAAGTTGCTTTATGATGTTATAGTATTTTCCCCTCTATATTAGTTTATTTATAGAATATAGAATATCACCACCTTCCCAAAATACAGAATACATACATTAGTGTGGAAAGAACCTTGGTCTTCGAGCTGAGGCATCACAGGCATTAGGAGGAAGACCAGAGAAATGGAGATGAAAATGAAGGAACATTAGAAATGGTTTTGAGACAAAAAGAATTGGATTAGGTCACCAAGATCTTTCCCACCCATGTCCCATCTTTACTATCTTAGAATAATTGGATAGATCTTCACAGTCGTTGAAGGCCCAATGTCACTGTGACTGAACATCTGGGGCTGTGATTAACATTGGAAGTTCTAGGCCAGAGACCTAACTCTAGATTTATATGTGTCAGGTCCAGCCGCTTATCTCATACACCAAGAGAGGAATAGTGGTGAAGGGCAGGGAAAAGAGATGTATTGTGTGGTATAGGAACACCTTGGGAAGAGATAAAGCAAGCATTTCATCCCATCTTCCAAGGACGGACATGAGCTTTAGTTTTAAAGAGAGAAGGAACTGAGCAAGAGGATAGAAGATAGGCATCAATTACTGAACAGCCCATGGCAAAGTGTGGCCTGTTTAAGCATTATTTTAGGTCTAGCTCTGAAAGGAGATTCTGAGGAAGTTTCAGTAGCTGTCATCACAAGAAGGAGAAATCTGGTTTCCCTGAGATGTGTACTCTTCTTCCTGTTCCTCTTTAGTATTCATAATAGTGCTCATTTGAAGGGTAGTCTGTTATTAAAGGTTCTGTGGATCCTTTCCTTGTGGGGGGGGGTAGTAGGGAAGGAAGGTAGTTTTACTTCCTTAACCTAAAGATGCTGTTGTATAGTCCTGTCCTTTTTAGAATGGAAGGTGATTTGCAGGGGGAGACTCAGATCACAGGAGACAAAGAGACAACAGTTCTCTCTCTCTCTCTCTCTCTCTCTCTCTCTCTCTCTCTGTCTCTCTCTCTCTCTCTCTCTCTCTCTCTGTCTCTCTCTCTCTCTCTCTCTCTCTCTCTGTTTCTCTCTCTCTCTCTGTCTCTCTCTCTCTCGCTCACTCTGTTTTTTTTTTTTTTTTTTTGCCAGTCCTGGCTTGGGCTCAGGGCCTGAGCACTGTCCTTGGACTTTCTCAAGGCTAGAGCTCTACCACTTGAGCCTCAGCACCACTTCCGGCTTCTTTCTATGTGTGTGGTACCGAGGGTCTTCGTGCATGCTAGGCAAGCACTCTACCACTAGGCCAAACTCCCGGCCCCTCTCGCTCTGTTTTCGTTAGTTGATTCATGGACCCAAGTTTTGCATTAGTGCTTTCTAATAAAATCATTTTCTAAACATTTGCTAGAGATAGAGAAATTACTCAACACCTATTCCTTGTTTTGGGATGGTGGAAGACAAAATTGATTGACTATCATAGATACTATAAAAATTAAAGCAAAAAAGATAAATCAGCAACCATAAGTCATGTTTCTGATTAAATGTACCAGATGGAGATGACACTTAGATCAACTTTTGCTTGTGGCTCTAAGAAGTAACTGACACCAGAACCAGTCCACTTGTCTACCAAAAACAAATAAGAAAATATCAACCAAGGTCAACAAAAACTCAACTGATCACATGGCAATGGTGTCCAGACATTGACAGTGGCCCAAGCAAGAGTAGGAAGCCAAAGGAAATGGCTCAGTGAGAAAGCCTGGGCTGTCTGGGTACTGTCTGCAGCCCAGAACCCAGAGCAGATGGGTTTGACCTGTGGCTGGGAGGGGGCTCACATCAGCATGGGGTCCGTGGAGTGGTCAGAGTCTATGGGAAGGGCTTCAAACCCATAGTTTGGATGGGCACAGAGGATTTTCCCTTAGTGCTTTGCTGTTGGGCCACACAGGTGCAGGGTAGAATTATGAAAGTCTTAACAGAGCAATGGCCCCAGGTCTGAGCACACAGACAGATGGAGGACGTGGGAAACACTGCAGACGGAGTTCAGTTCTATCAGGAAGAAGAGAGGCCTTTAACCTGGACAGCATCCTGTCGAGAAACAAGAAAGATCAGGGCTAGGAGCATGGCCTAGTGGTAGAGTGCTTGCCTAGCATGCACCAAGACCTAGGTTCAATTCCTCCATACCATGTACATAGAAAAAGCAGGGAGTGGTGCTGTGGCTCAAGTGGTAGAGTGCTAGCTTTGAGCAAAAGAAGTTCAGGGACGGTGCCCAGGCCCTGAGTTCAAGCCCCAGAACTGGCAGAAAAAAAAAGAAACAAGAAAGATCCCACTTTGACTTATAGAGGCTGCCTTAAAATGGCAAAAGTGTCTGAGAGGCAAGGCTCAACTTGACATGAAGTATAGGGATACATGGTAAGTGGAAATGATGACAGGTCAGTGTTGACTCAGGCCCTGCAATCAAAGGAAAACTGCTGTGAGGTTTGGTTCCTAAAGGAAAGGACAAATACTTCAATACACACATGGCTACTTTTAAAGGGACAAAATTGAATCAATAAATGAACAATTTTATTTGAACATTTCCTTGAAAAACTGAAAAGCTCTCAAAGAAACTTTGTGTTGAGTTATCAATAGTAAGATCTCAGAACAAGGAGAAATTTCCTGCCACTCTGCCTCCCACTTGCTTCCTGCACTGATTCACTCAGAACCAATATCTCAGCTGCTATATTGAAGATGGGCTTCTTTGCTGGGTCGTCAGAAGTCAGTGCCTTGTAAAGCCAGACATGCAGAGCACAGGGCATTCCATATGTCCCCACAGGTTTTTACCAGTAGGAAAAGCCATGGCTTTCCAATGGCAAGGCCACTAGCTTTCCTGCTCCATAGGAGTTCCTGCTCATATATCTCTGCTCTCTGTCCTTTAATTGAGAACTAGGCTCATAGTGTTCATTTTTTTCCCCCTTACTGCTTGCAGTTATTCAATTAAATGGAGGCATTGGATTCCTAAATTCATTCATCTGAAAACACTTTAGCAGAATCTGAGAGCATTTCATTATTCATCTGTTCATTTAACCGTGCATCCAGCTATAGATAGCTATTTGCCTGGACACCTGTGAAGTGTAAGTGTCACCATCAGAGATGAGGCAATGACTGGGACGACACGACCTTCTCCTCGAAGACCTTGAGGTCTATTGGAAAAGTCAGGCAACTGACTAGGCAGTTGTCTTACAGTGTAGTAAATGACTTGGTGGGTGGTGGGGCGGGGGAGAGACTCAGTGAGACCCTGCAAATAGCAATTTCCCCGAAAGTCAGAACAGAACAGTCTCCATCAGAAACTTTGCTGATGGGCCAGTATTTCTTGTAAGATAAGGTTTTCAAGATCCAGTTGCTTAGTGAATCTTTGGGGCTAGGCCAGGGTAATCTACATTTTGCCAAAGTACTCCAGGTGTAGAGAACTGGTGTAGATTGGTTTATTGACTAATATATGATTCATCTTCTGCATATACAGTAATTTCATATCAGTATATAATTGCAAGAATGATATCACAGAGGTGAACTGGCTCAAATATACTTCACTGACATTTTTTGGGAGGAGTGGGGTGGGATATTGTTATTCACAAATTACTAGCAATCCACCAATCAACTAATAAGTGTTTTTTAGGGGCTAACGTTCAGGCTCTGTTATGTGGGCTGGGGTGTATGGGAAGGGGATCTATCCCTACAAGCTATGCAGCCTTAGTTTCCTCATTTGTCAAGTAGGGTGCTAGATACTCAGTATACAGGACTGCTGTGATACGAAGTTAAGCTCTGTCCCTACCTGTCTTCATCAGGTCTCATTTGATGCCATGGTTCAGGGTCATTTCCCATCAACATTCCTCTTTTTCCGGGGTTACACCAACTTTTGTCCTGTATTGGATGGAGGAAACTCAGCTTTAAACAGATGAAGGCCATGGAGATCCTTTTCTTATCTGCAGGATTTTCTCCTCTTTGCACTGTGTGGTGCACAGAAAAATGGATCTGAACTTTGACCAGAACCTATAACTGTCTTACATCACAGAACAAATGGGATTTTACAGATGTCAATACTTGAGATAGACTGTCATGGAATATCTAGGTGGGCCCTTAAAATGGAGACCTTTTCCTAGAGGGGGTCAGGCTGAGTTTGTAAGCTTTAAAGATAGGGGAAGGTCCTATGAGCAAAGGAATGTAGTCAGCTTCTGGAAGCTGGGAAAGGCAAGGAAGTAGATCTTCCTCCAGAAAGATAAAAACTGTCAAAACTTGTATTTTTTTTGCCAGTCCTGGGGCTTGAACTCAGGGCCTGGGCACTGTGCTTTGGCTTTGTCAAGGCTAGAGCTCTACCACTTGAGCCACAGCACCACTTCTGTCTTTTTCTGTGTATGTGATACTGAGGAGTTGAACCCAGGACGCTGTGCATGCTAGGTAGGTATTCTACCCACTAGTCCATGTTCCCAGCCCAAACACTTGAATTTTAATGATAGTTTATAGAATATTAAGGTAAAATGTTGTTTAAGCCACTGAGTTTATAGTACTTGATTTCAACAGCAATAGAAAAGTAACACATAGTCCTGGAGACATCTTTTTTCCCCACTTAGAATTATATATATAATAGATATATGTATTGTGTGTGTGTGTGTGTATGTGTGTGTGTGTGTGTGTGTGTAGAACCCTTCATTTATATCTTTTGTACCCCAAAGATAATTTACTCCCACTTTGGTGACATACTCCCATAGACCTTCAAAATATCATAGTAAAGTCATTAGAAATGAGATTTACCTTGAGTATATGAATCGGAGGGCTGATATTTAATCTCAGTAGAACATCTGCCTTCTAACATGCTCCTTTCTAAACCACATTTCTGACTTCCTTGTATTTATTAATTCTTCTTCCTTTTCCTTAACTCTTAGAAGTTTTGCTTCTAAAGGATCTTCATCAGGTGATAACTTAAACACATCTGTTCATTTTCAGATCCCCATTATGTCATATTCTTCTGAGAATGTGCATAGAAACAGGGCCTGGATAATTGGCAATCATATTATATGCCCCACCACCATAAAATTCCATATAATTTTTGTGAAACTAAATGAACCAAAAAGAGATAATGCCAGCCCAATATCTAAAGACCTTGACTAAGATAATTTTGTACCTTTTTAAAAAATGCTATATGCTATTATTCTAAACTTTGCTTACTTTGTGAAGATAACTTTTAACGCTATGGTTAAAAATATGCTTAAATTTCAAATTAGTTAAAAGGTAGAACAGAGACACTTATGAAAGTTAGTGGAAGTATCTTCTGCATACTTACACATGGTTTAAAAATATGCTTAAATTTCAAATTAGTTAAAAGGTAGAACAGAGACACTTATGAAAGTTAGTGGAAGTATCTTCTGCATACTTACACATGGTTTATGGCATCTATATTGTACAAAAAGAACAGTAAAAGGGGGCTGGGAGCATGGCCTAGTTGGTAGAGGGCTTGCCTACCATGCATGAAGCCCTGGGTTCAATTCCTTGGTACCACATACACACAAAAAAAAGCCAGAAGTGGTGCTGTGTGGCTCAAGGGGTAGAGTGAGAAAGCCCAGTGACAGTGGCTAGGCCCTGAGTTCAAGACCCAGGATTGGCAAAAAGCAAAACAAAAACTAACAAAATTTTCAGCTTACAGTACTGAAATTGACTGGAGTTTCCTTTCATTAGAAACCTATGTCAACCACCATCAGTAAGAGCTAGCTTAATCTTCTAATTTATAGCAACTTCCTTTTTTTTTTTTTTTTTTTTTGGTTTGAACTCAGGGCATGGTGCTCTCCCTGAGCTGGTTTGCTCTAGCCTAGCACTCTGCAACTTAGCTTCACCTCTACTTCTGGCTTTTCTTAGGTGACTAATGTAAGGGTCTCATGAATTTTCCTTTCTGGGCTGGCTTTGAGCTGTGATCCTTGGATTGCAGCCTCCTGAGTAGCTAGAATTACAGACCTGACCCACTGCTGCTTGGCAAGTTATATAATACTGTTTGCCAATCTACTTCCTGTTTGTTTATACTGGCTGCAACTTACTTTTCTTTTTGGGAAGTTTGAAACAACTGTAATTATATATCCAGGATATGGAAGGGATGAAGCTTATATCAGATGAAAAATGAAAAGCCTCTATCGAACTCTTTAATATGAGAAACATTATCTTGGTGTGGGTATATGAGTGCATGTATGTGTGTGTGCCGGTGTGTGTGTGAGTAACTGAAAGAGATAGAGGGAGAGAAAGAGATAGATATTGGGAATTGAATGTAAGGCCTTATGCGTGCTAGGAGAATGCTCTATCACTGAGCCACACCCTTAGCCCTTTATGGAATTTTAGTTTAGTCTTAAAAGGAAAACTCCTGCCATCTGTCCCAGTATAGACAGAAGCAAATGGTATTATGCTAACTGAAACATACCAGGCACAGAGACAAATCCTACATGGTTTCACTTATAGAAGGAATCTAGAAAGTCAAAGAACAAACTGGAGGGGCCAAGAGCATAGCCTAGTGGTAGAGTGCTTGCTGAGCATGCATGGAGCCCTGGGTTTGATTCCTGGTACCACATACACAGAAAAAGATGGAAGTGGTGCTGTGGCTCAAGGGGTAGAACTCTAGTCTTGAAAAACCCCCAAGGACAGTGCTCAGGCCCTGAGTTCAAGCCCCAAGACTGAAAAAAAAAAAGAAAAAAGAACGGACTGGATAAAGATTGCTACCAGGAGATGGAGAGGGGGGAAATGGAGAGATGTTGGTCAAAGGGTATGAAATTGCAGTTACTAAGTTGGCTGGATGTACAGTATGGTAAGTACATTTAATAATAATAGTGCATATGCTATCTCTCATCTCCTTTGCTGTCCCTTGGGTATTTCATATTGTTACAGTATCTCACTTTGTTATCTGATATATTGAAGTTATTTGTATTTGGTTATTTGAAATTTGATTGGGAAGGGGGGAAAACCAAGACGGGTGGGGGGAGTGGGGGGAGGGTAATGGGTACCAAGACATGGGAAAGGGTATCAATGTATGTGAATCAATGCACCTTCTATCTGGCAAATATCATGTAACCCTTTTATTAATTACAATAAAAAATAATAGTACACTATATGCTGTAAATATTGTATACAGGAAATGGATCTTAAATGTTCTTATCACAAAGTAACTAATCAGGTTATATATTAATCAGCTTGATTATGCTAATGCTTTCATAATGAATGCATATATTAAAATGTTGTACAATTCAAAGATATATTTTCTGTCAATGATACCTCAACAAGCTGGCTAAAATGTTCTTTAATCTCAGTTTACTGAGAGATTCTGAAAAGAAGGGGAGGAATTCTTTTATGGGTGAAGAGTGGTTCTGGAGTTTTGTATTTAAGCCTTTCTGTGCTAAGCAGGTGCTATTCTACTTAAACCATATTCCCAGACTGGCTGTCCCTCCCTCCCTCCCTCCTTCCCTCCCTCCCTCCCTCCCTCCTTCCCTTCCTTTCTTTCTATCTTCTTTTCCCTCTTCCTTCCTTTTATTCCATTTTTATCCCTTTTCCATTCCTTTCTTCCTTCTCCCCCCTCCCTCTCCCTCCTCATCTACCTTCTATTCTTTTTTTTTCCTTTTAATAGGGTAACTGTGATGATAGGTACATGCAACTGTGTTCAGCTTATTGCTTGAGATGGGAAACTTTTAAGCAAGTGTTGGGTGGCATACAAGTGTTTGAAATGAAATATGGTAAATTCAAGGGAGAACTCCAAACAGTGTAATACCAAAGTCAAAGTTCAGCAAAACAAACATCAGGAAATGAGTACTTGAAAGATGTCAGGTAGGTTCTAGAGAATAAGATTGAAAATGAAGAGAAGGGGGAAAATGCAGACAAGAATCAATGTATAGTCTAAAAAATTCAGAAGAATGAGCAACAAGGGGTGGGTGAGTATGTTGCAAGGGGGGGCATTGATCAAGATTCATTGTATTCATAAACTGCTTTGTTAAATGGCAACTACTTTGTACAACTGAAGATAATAAAAACTAAAAATATTAATTTTATGATATCTTGACCACCCAAACCATGAAATCGCACTGCCTTAATTTTTAATGACATTGGATTATAAATTTCATCTTATGTCTTTAAAATACTGCTATTTCTTTTCTTTTTAAGTTGTATTTTTTTTTGTATTTTATTGTCGGGATAATGTATAGAAGGGTTACAGTTACATTCATCAGGTAGTGGGTACATTACTTCTTGAACATTGATACTCCTTCTTATGTTTTTGTCTCCCTTTCTCTCCCCCAATCCAAAATACTATTTTAAAATAAAGCATTTTAGGAAAAATAAAGGAACCCTGTTTTGTCACCTTACAAAACCCTGTGTTGTAAGATTTGAAGCAAATGACCCATCTTCATTAATTAACAAGAAAGACATTTGTAATGAGTTGTTTGTTTTCCAAAGCTGAGCCTGACATGCCCTCGCTGCAGGGCTGGCCTGTGAGAGGGTGCGTGGCGAGGACGAGCAGCCCCCCAGGGACATTGACATCTGTGCATGGAATCCAGTTCTATATGCCACTGCTTTGCCTCTTGTTGAAACAATACATTTAAATTTGTGAAGCAATACATTTTACTAATAGAAATTGTCTTTGGTCTTGAAAAGGTGCCAATCTACTGATTGTAGCAACAGATCCCCAAAGGTGAGTTGTGACATGCTGGGGATTCATAGAAGGTTACCAGATGGATAATGGGTTAGAGGAATGACACAACTGAGGAAATAAGAGAATATACTGAACATCTGTTTGTTGTGACACATGACAGACGGATGTGTCATTTAAAAATGACAGATTTTTTTTTTATTCCACAACTGGTGTCACAGTGTCATTTTTGAGTTTCTTTTGAAGGGTCTATCTTTTCATTATCCTTTTCAAATGGAAATTTCCATTTGATAATTTCCAATACATGCATACAGTGTATTAGCATTCTTTCCTTCTGGCTTTGGGAGTTGAACCCATGTCCTGTGCCTGTCCTCTTAAGCCACATACCCAGCTTTTTATATGCTTTAGTTACTTTTGGAATGAGGCATTACATTTTGCCTCTCTCTTTCCTTCTTTCTCTTTCTCTTTCTTTTCTTTCTCTTTCTCTCTCTTTCTTCCTCTCTCACTTTTTCTCTTTCTTCCCTCCCCCTTCCTTCCTTCTCTCTCTCCTTCCCTCCCTCCCTTCCTCTCTCTCTTCTATATTCACTACCCCTTGTCTTGTAGTTACTAATTGTCTAACTCTAAAGTTCTGACAATCACTAGTCCTTGTAAAGGTTTTTTGTTTTTTGTTTTTTTGCACGAGAGATACCAAATCACCCGTGCATTTCTCTCCAGGCAGATTCCATTTCCCTTGGGTGCAAGCTTCACAATGGCAGTACTCCCACAGGCCAGGGATTCCCTCTGCTCCACTTTTGATCAGGGATGGAATCCTCATTTCACCAAGCTGGCAGTGGTCCAGTGGCAACATTTTTCTTCAGTTTTCTCCCTAGCAGTTTTCAGCAGTTGTTGACTGGGCAAGTCAAAATTTAGATTTCAGAAGAGCCAAGATTTAAACTTGAACACTCTCAGACTTATGCCATAACTTTATTGAGGAAACACAATTGGGAAGGAAGAGAAAACCAGAATATTGTAGAAGATGAGGTCGAACTAAATGGCAATTATAAGAGTCCTTAGCTGGTCCTAAAAGAGTATCTGAAACAGGATGTGCTTTCAGAGTTGTTCCTTTAGTCAGAGAGATCAAAATCCTCCTCCATCTCAAGGAGGAGGGTTGAGATAGTGCACTACAAAAATTATCACATGGTTAAACGAAATAATTCATATAGACTAATACCTCAAAGTTTATGATGATTAGTCTCCTTTCTTTTGATTATCTTCTCAATCCTAACACTCAGAGTCTGCCGGGTAATTGGCTAAAGATAACTGGTTGTTGAATAGTATGGATTCTGGGTGAAGGTCAGACAGCACCGAGTTCTCACAAGAAATGAGGTGGGAATAGTTGTAACCATCTCTGACCTATGTTCTTCACTTTGGCAATTGCAGACAAATACACCACAAAAGACCTGACCTTCTTGATCCCAGCTCCATAGCACAATATGTCTGTTTTCCCCCCAGCAGTCTAATTTCACTAAGGCTTGAAATAGATCACACCAAAATATAGGAAAAAGCTATATCATTTCAGTGAATGTTTTAGTGATTTGCTAGGAGTGGATTTGTTGTATTTATGATTCCTTTGTTTGAAATTCAGTGAACACCCAAAAACCCTTACTTTTAATTATTATTACATATGGACAGGATACTAATTAAACCTGAGCTAAAATCAGTCATTCACAGGGATGGTGATGCTACACTGTGGTCCTTTCTTGCATGCAAGGGGAGCCATTAGTAATGTCTCAAATAAGAGCAATTCAGGGGCAGGTGGAAAACACACCCTTTCAGCCCTTTTAACATTTTTTTTCAATACAGAGCCACTGAACTATAAAACAACATTTTAAAGTCATTCTAGTAGACAGGTTGGAGGCAAACCCTTTTATTCTCAGGTATGCCAGGGTTTGTCAAATGTAATGTCTTGTCTGCAAAGGACTCTTAGAGGAAAGTTCTTAAGATTCAGGTAGGAATTTTATTTGGTCTTTTCTAAAGGGAGCTGCTGAACTCTTTAGTGAATTAGCACATGTAAACTCCTTTGCTGATTTTCCAGTTTCTGCCTTGTAAGAGTAAGTGGGAATCAATTTAGTGACATTTTTACACAGAGCCTGAAAAATTGGATATTTTGAAAGCCAACCTTCACAAACCCCACAGGCCTTACTTTCTCTAGGAATGATATTAAAGTGAGCAGAAGCATTTGAAGTGAAACAGATTGAATGTTCTTTCATGTTGAGAGCACGGCAAGATTTATAAGCATACATCTGAGCTTCTCCACAGACACATTATGATTTAATCGGTTTCAGATTTTGCTTTTCCAAAAGACTTTTTTTTTTTTGAGTTTTTCGTTGGTATGAGTAAGAACACATTTGCTTATGGAGTTTTATGGAAAAGGAGGCCAAGATGTAGCTTAGGAAATTAACAACCTTGTATAGACAATGTTCTTTTTAAAAAATATGATATACTTTTATAAAAGTTATTAATTAATAGGTTAAAACAAATATAGATCTTGATAAGATAAATAATTATAGCAATAGTATGACAAGTTAATAACAGCAGAATAAGAATTAAGTGTCTTAATGAAGGTATTGTAATTTGGTATGCTCCGCAAACAGAGTATTTTAAAGGGTCTACACAGAAAAGTGTCTCTTGATGGGCATTTGGGATTCTAGTTGGGTGGAGAGGAGAGTTGGTAGAGGCTTAGATTGCTGTGGAACTAGAGGCTGCAGTATAACCTGAAATTACAGTGCACCTGGTCTTCAGTTTCAAAAGTTGTCATCATCAATCTATATATAATGACAAATTTCTATGAACCACAGTGTAAAACAGGACTAACTCTTTCAGAGTTGATCTGCCTTACTAAAATAATCCCATGTTATTGAGAGCAAAAGCGAGGGTGGTGGGATGTAGCAATGAAAAGAAGTGGGACTAGAGATATGGCGTCCCAAAATGGTACAAATGGTAGTTGCAGGGTACTAACCTTGCACTTCAACTTCTGAGAATGTTTTTGGCTCCTGTATTTCCCCCTAAAAGCAATGTCTGACTCTTGAGTACATTGACTCCATAGGGAATAATGCAATAATTCTGTTCTTCCTTCTTCTAGGGTTGCTACTATTTTCCTAAATACAGGAGATTTATTAATTTTTTTGCCAAGAATTTACGTGCTTAGAAGAAAGCAAAACTACCTTGAGCAAATAATCAGTACTGTGAGTATAGATTCAGAATCACAACAAGTAAAAGAAAGACTAGATAAATGGTACTGCATCCAACTGAAGAGTTTCTGCATGGCAAAGGATGTAGCTAGCAATAAATAGAAAGCCCACAGACTAGGAATATCTTTACTAACTATGCATCAGACAAAGGCCTTATATCTAAAATATACTTAGAGCTCAAAAAATTAGGCCCTCCCCAAACAAGTCCTCAAAGAAACAACCCAATTAATAAATGGACTAGAGTTGTCTCAGAAGAAGGAAAAAGATACATGAAAAGATGTTCAACATTTCTGGCCATAAAATAAATACAAATGAAAACAACATTGGGATTCCACCTCACCCCAGTTACAATGGACATTTTCAAGAAAACTAACAATAATAGATGCGATCAGGGATGTGGTAAAAAGAGAACATTACCACTCTGTTGGTGGGAATGCAAACTTGTTCAACCACTTTGGAAAAGGTATGGAGGTTCCTCAAAAGGCTAAACATAGAGCTTCTCTATGACCCAGCAATCCTCCTCCTGGGCATATACCCAACTGACCCCAAACCAGGCTACACTAAAGCCACCAGCATGACTATGTTCATTGCAACATTATTTGTTATAGCCAAGACATGAAACCAACCCCGTTGTTCCTCAGTGGACAAATGGATCAAGAAAATGTGATACACACACACACACACACACACACACACACACACACACACAATGGAATTCTATGTGTTCATGTTATTGCCCCATTTATAAGGAAATGGAAAACAATGACACTGAGAGAAGTAAGCCACAGCCAAAGAAACAAAGAAATGAACCCAAGAGGTTTTTTTATTTTAATTTTTGTGTTTCTTTTTCTATTTTTCCCGTTGGTATTGTTTTTGATTTTTGTACTTTTTGTCTCATAATTAAGTTTCTCTGTTTGGGGGAGAGTAAGAGGTCCCACCACAGAAATGGTGGGGCCAAGGATAAACTAATACAGCCAGTGATATTCACTAGACAACATGTTGGAGATGAACTTCACAACTTGAGGGGGAGAGGAGTACAGAAGGGGAAGTGGGAGAAAATGAGGGAGGGGTAATAGTGTTTATAAAGGAATGTACTCTTACCTTACTTATATAACTCCCCTGTTCATCACCTTTACAATAAAGATAAAAAAGAACAGGTTGTTCTCCCTAACCTAATATGCACAAGTAGAGTCATCAGACTCTTTAGAGCCATAGGCAAGGCCAATCAACAGGCCCTATCAAAAATGAACTATACAGCTCATAGGCACAGAGTCAGGAGGGGAAAATCTTGGAGAAAATGAGGGAAGAAGCTATACTGTTCAAAAAGAAATGTATTCATTATCTGAGTCAGTAAGTGTAACCCCTTCATACATCGCCTTTACAATAAAACTTAAAAAAATAAAAAAAAGCAAAATTAGCTGTGATAAAAAAAAATAAATTAGGGATCAGAACCCGGCCTCATGATCAGGAGCCAAGTGAAACCTTTTTTGGGTGCCTTAAATAAAGCTGTACACTTTCTCTTAGTTTCCTCCACAGTGATTGACTGATTCACATTAAGATTGTGTCTAAATCCTTTCAGTTCAGCATTCTCCAATTACAGACAAGAAGGTGCTTCTCC
The DNA here is from genome assembly GCF_031878675.1 of Megascapheus bottae. Taxonomy (NCBI): domain Eukaryota; kingdom Metazoa; phylum Chordata; class Mammalia; order Rodentia; family Geomyidae; genus Megascapheus; species Megascapheus bottae. Next base: position 16,259,475 of record NC_143523.1, read on the forward strand.
ATTGCTAGTTTATTACTGTGACACTGAAATCTTTCATTTAGGAAATCTACAATCTGTATGGCTAATAAGTTTATCCAAAAATTCCATTCTGTCCTCCCCCTGCCTCCCTAGTAATGTTCCTTGAAAAGACCTTAGCCTTGGCAGTCACCTACCCAGAGAGTAGAATAAATGAATAAATATATACTTTAAAGAGAAAACAATGTTCTAACCAAAAGCTATAAACTAAAGCATGACTTGGAAACAGGACTATATATTATAGGTCTTGTCTTCCTATCTGGATTTAATAAAATGGCTTAAAGCAAATTATCCTTATAATTGAACTCAAAATCAAGGAACATGAGCTTCTTAGGGCACAAACACCCATCTCTTGTATCGACTAGACTTCTGAGAACCTCAGAGTCAGCAGCTGTTCTCTATGTACATTGCTTGATGAGAGGCAAAAGCATTCTATGTGGAGGAATCAGCTAGAGGTAGGGATTGTGAGGGAGTTAATTTCCTAAGTGGGTTTTGTAGGTAAACCAACTTTCTTAGAGTTCTTCATCTCTGCCCGGAAAATTTAGATTTACGAAGGCTGTAAGAGGTCCAAGGACCTCATTTAGAGTGTGCAAGAAAGCATGCTCAACCAAGATGCTATTAAGAGCCTTCAACCACTGTTGATTTGAACATATGCCTTACCCGAGAAACAACTCAATATAAAACTCCACAACTTGTGGAATCCATAGCTTTGTCCAATATTTCTGAGAATACAAAGAGAACTGCTGTTCTGAGGCTTCCTCTGCCGGTTAGGTTCCAGATTCTTTTATTCAGAGTATCTGCTATTCTTCATCCTGTCCAAGACCTGGAAGCTATCTGGGTCTTGATTTTTCACAACTCTGAACTTCCATAAATCATATGTAACTTGGTGGAGTGGTGTTACCTCACACCACAGGACTCACAAGAGGCCTGATTTTCTCTCCAAGCATCATCTGTCAGAACCGAGTGTCAGATCTGCTTTTTTCTCTCATTGCTTCCATTTCTTCTCTTTTTCCTTTTTTCCAAAAGTCTTGTCTGGGCCAACTAATTTCTTAATCCCTGGGACTTTAGACTCCACCCATTGCACCAAACATTTGCTCTTTTAGATATGTATTTCTACTCTGATATGAAACCTGAATGTTTGTTGCTAGATAATAACATGCTACCTGGTATATATACGCCAGGCTCTACCACAGAGAGGAGGTTAGGGGTTGCTTTACAACTCCTGGGATAATCCCAAACTTGATTTGCCACTTTGCCTTTTCCATGATTGAAGGAAGGATTCACACAGCAAGAGGCCCAGCAAGTCCCTAGTTGTGTTATTGTCTTTCCACACACCAGCAGAGACCTGATCTTAGTCCCAAAGGAAGGGGAGTCATGTAAATCAATGGCAACATCAATTGTCCATTCAAATACTGCCAGTGCCATTTGTGGTAAATGGCCACATGCTGTTATAACTGGCTCCTTTTCTTCAAACACAGAGAATACAGTGAGGATGTGTGACTACAAAAGAGCATGCACAGAGAATAATACTGAGATTTCCTGGAGCAGTCATAAATGAACACAAAGTTATATTAGACTACTGAAATCTAGGGTTTAGAGCTCTGAAACATTTTTACCAAAGTTTTGCATGGAGTTCTAGTCAGTAAAGTTCTTGCTAGGTGTCACTGGGTAAATGGTGAACTCTCTTGCTGTGGGGCCAATGTTACTCATCTCATGTACACCGTAGATACTGAACACTGTGCTTAGAACATGGAAAGTTCTCAATGAATGGTGGCTTTTGTGAAGATAGTTCACCTTGGAAAGGAGCCAATGCAAAGAGGAGCTGTTGATGTTGCTGCAACCTTGCCCTTCAGACGCAGTAGGTCACTAAGTTCATCAGCAAGCAAAACAAGCTGCACTTCTCCACTCCAAACCCTGTCATTCCATCATGCTCTTTCTTGCTTCTCTCTTTGAAACAGATCAAAGCAGACTATGAAGAACTCATGTTTTCTATGCTTGATTTATTTTCCTCAGCCAGTACTTGCCGGGGCCAGCCGGCAGCAAACCAGGGTTCGCAGATTGGGGTTCCTGAAATAGGGGGCAAGGACTAGGAAGAAATAGAAGAGAGACAGACACACCGGGTCCGGGATGTCTGCAGTCCAGGTAAAGACTGCCCCGTTTATTTTCCACTCCAGCCTCTTCCCTTCTCGAGACCCAGGGAACTTCCAGGTGTTACATTCATATGGTAAATCTCAGGTCATTTAAACAGAATAAGGCCAGAAAACAATAAGACAATAAAGCCATTGTCTGATGCAAATCAAGGTACAGTTTGATTCCACTCTGGCTCCCAACAAGTATTGTTTCCTTTCTCATTTCCATTTGCTGTTTATAAAAAAAAGCATTCTTGGCTGGGAGTTTGGCCTAGTGGTAGAGTGCTTGCCTATCCTGCAAGAAGGCCTGGGTTCAATTTCTCCTTACCATATACATCGAAAAAGCCGTAAGTGGTGCTGTGGCTCAAGTGGTAGATCTCCAGCCTTGAGAAAACCCAAGGACAATGCTCAGGCCCTGAGTTCAAGGCCTAGCATTGGAAAAATAAATAAATGGAAATTTTAAAAGCACTTGGCAAAGTAGCAGGGTATAAAATTAACCCTTAAAAAACCAATGGCTTTTCTGTATGCCAACAATGAGAAGAATGAAGCAGAAATAAGGAAAGCAACTCCTTTTGCAATAGCCTCACAAAAATACTTAGGAATTAATGTAACTAAGCATCTAAAGGACCTTTATGATGAAAACTTTAAAACCTGAAAAAGGAAATTAAAGCAGAACTAAAGAGGTGGGAAAACCTCCACTGCTCCTAGATTGGAAGAATTAACACAATCCTTAGCAGAAAGAATAGCACTGGAGGAATATCAGTACCAAACTTTAGACTCTGTTACAGAGCTATAGTAATCAAAACAGCTTGGTCCTAGCACAACAACAGGCCTGAGGACCAATGGAATAGAATCTACAGACCTATGGCCATCTAACCTTCTATAAGGGAGCCAGAAAAACAGAATGGAAGAAAGACAGCCTCTTCGACAAATGGTGCTGGCAGAATTGGTTAAACAAGTGTAGACAACTAAAGTTCAATCCTTATTTGTCACCTTGCACCAGAATTAACTTCAAATAGATCAAAGACCTTGAGGTAAAAGCAGACACCCTGAAAACTTTACAAGAAAGAATAGGAGATACACTAGAGCTCCTTGGCACAGGTCAAAACTTTCTTTTTTTATTGTAATTAATAAAAGGGTTACATGATATTTGCCAGATAGAAGGTGCATTAATTCACATACATTGATACCCTTTCACATGTCTTGGTACCCATTACCCTCCCCCTCACTCCCCCACCCATCTTGGTTTTCCCCCCGGTCAAAACTTTCTTAATGAAGACTGAGAAACACAACAAATTAAAGAATGTTTGGACAAATGGGACTACATTAAACTGCAGAGCTTCTGTATGGCAAAGGACATAGCTAGCAAGTTTAACAGAAAGCCCACAGAGTAGGAGAAAATTTTCACTAGCCATATAACAAACAAAGACCTCATATCTAAACTACTTACAGCTAAAAAAATTGAATCTCTCCAAAACAAATCTTCAAACTAAAATCCATCCCATTATAAGGTGGCTAAAGATTTAAAGAGAGTCCTCTCTGAAGAGTAAGTAAGAATGGCCTATAGACACATGAAGAAATGTTCCACATCTCTGGCCATAAAAGAAGTGCAAATCAAAACAACTTTGAGGTTTCATCTCACTCCAGTTAGAATGGCCATGATCAAGAAATCTAATAGCAGATGCTGGCGGGGATGTGGCCACGAGGAATCACTACTGTAATGTTGGTGGGAGTGTAAACTCATTCAACCACTATGGAAAACAGTGTGGCAATTCCTCAAAAGACTAGCTCACCTGTGATCCAGCAATTTCACTCCTCGGCATTTACCCAAATGTCCAGAAACAAGGGTATAACAAAGATACTAGCACAAGGATGCTCACTGCAGCATTATTTACCATAGCTAAGATATGGAAACAACCTAGATACCTCTCAGGAAAATGTGGTGTTTATACACAATGGAATTCTATGCTGCCATCAAAAAGAATGAAATTGCTTCATTGGTAAGGAAATGGAACGGCTTGGAAATAAATCCCATTAAGTGAAGTAAGCCAGACCCAAAGGAACATAGGCTCCATGGTTTCCCTCCTTTTTAATAAGTAGTACATATCTAGGGTTCTCCTTATAGATGATCATGATAGCTCAAAAGCTCAGTACATAAGGCCATATAGGGCAAGGCTAAGCAAAATGAACTTTAGGGTTTTATCTTTGTGATTGTTTTTCTTAATGTAATATGTGAAGTTATTTCTTTTCTCTTTTGTTTCCTCTTATGGCTTATCTCATGTGGTTACTGTGTCTAACTTTGTTACCTGGTATATTGTATATACATTTATTTCTTTCTTGAAACAGAGAAGGGAAGAGGAAAAACAAGATGATTGAGAAGGAGTGTGGGGGAGGGAAAGTGGAGAAAAGCATGAGAAAGGGTATCAATGTTGAAGAAGTAATATACCCACTACCTGACAAATGTAACTGTATCCACTCTATAAGTTACCCTGACAATAAAGTATAATTAAAATAAAGAACCTTCTTTTCTTTGTCAACACTTTGTGGTCTACCAGTAACCTTCTGAAAGGAAATGGTAGAACCTCAAAGCACCATGTCCCAACTGAAAATCCTGGATTGGTGGGTATTGATGCAGAGAACTTATACCTACGGCCACCTGCCACTTATCCTCAGAAACATTAGAATGTTTTCCAAATTTCAATGTGCTGACATCCAAACCACAGCCTCTATATTACCTTTCTCACTCCCCCTTCCCCAGAGAATGACTTCCAAGTCTTTTTTTTTTGTATCCCAAGCACATCTTTCTGGTATAGGAAAGGATGTTACTGAAATTTCCTTTCACCCAATAGTCCCAAACAAATCCGGTGAAGCACAGGCCCTTGTAAAACAGGCTCCAATTCCTGTGAACCCCTCTTCTCACTCCCTAGACGACATGAAGAAATTCATGCCTCTCTGCAGACATGTGTGTCACAAGCATATCATTCCTTTTTCCTACAAATAAACCATGAATGCAAATGTCCATTGTCCATTAGAAAACCTTCTATCTCTCCCAAGCCACCAGCTTAATAAAATAGTTTATTTTAATGACACAAAACTTCTACTTTCTGCAAAACTATTTCCTGTTCATTCCTCAATCAATCTGTTATAGTATTTATTGAGGATTAAAAAATGTGTCACCTTGCTCTCTGGGCCTGGACCTGAGTTGTGGCAATATGGCCAAATGCATCAAGAAGGTCAGCACTGTAGGTAAATATGACAGCACTATGGTGCCTCAATCCAGAAGATGGTGAAAAAAGCTGAAATCAGCCAGCATGCCAAGTACATTTGCATGCTGTGGCAAGACCAAGATGAAGAGGCAAGCTGTGGGCATCTGGCACTGTGGTTCCTGCATGAAAACAGTGTCTGATGGAGCCTGGACCTACAACACCACTTCTGTCATCACAGTCAAGTCTGCTATTAGAGGACTGAAGGAATTAAAAGACCAGTGGAAGCTTTACCATCTGAGATATCCTTAGCCTACAATAAACGGGTTAATTTATATAAAAATGTGTAACCTTATAATTACAGTGTATAGTGCAAATCTACTATGAAGATAATTTATTTTGTATATATCATGTCTACACTTCTTGCGGGAAGGAATTAACTTGATAACCTAATCATTTGAGAAAGAGGGTCTTATCCCTCCCATGTTTAAAATATAGCGGCTAATTCCTAGATAGTTTAGATAAATTGTCCAAAATTGGGTGGCTAATGACCTAACCTACAAAACTAGAAGTAGACCCAGATTGTCGCAGGCCAGAAATTGAGCATTTCATGTAAAATACCATTTACTTTGGGTTTTCTACAGAGTTTTGAAATAGAAGATTGCTGGACAGACAGTGAGCAGTGTATTTGCCAAGGGAAGCACAGAGGCACATATATTTGACACAGAGATGTTGTTTAGAAAGCAAGGAGCGCAGTCCTCAAAAGATGTTGTCAGCTTGGGGTTATTACAGATAAGGTAATATGAAAAATATTAGTCAAGGATGAATATTGGTCAGAAATGAATAAGACCAGTGCCCATATCCTGGTTATGATGTTTTACTACTGTTTTGCTCCGTATCACCATTGGAGGAATGGCATGAAGTCCATAGGGATCTTTCTGCTTTATTTCCTGCATCCATGGCATGTGAACATACAATTATTTCAATAAAATTTCAATTAAAAAGCTGACAAATACAAAAATTAAAAAAGTTAAAAAGAAAGATTAAAAAAGATCGAATAAGTTTAAAAAAGCTGGATGACAGCACTGAAGACTGAGCACATAAGTGTGAGTTTCACAGAGCCTGCAAGGGGTTGCAATAACCTTCTTTTCAAATATATCTGCAACATGGATAATATTTTTCCATGTGCATTTCTTCCTAGGAGGCACATAGATTTTATCTAAGAAAGGAAACTTCTCAGCCAGGAGTCCTATCCAACCTCCCAACTCCTGTCCAAAGGCAATTTTTACTGTGACCACCTCATAATGCCTTTATAATGCCTACCTACACAATCTCCTCCAACAGCTGCACTCAGTTTGGCAGGCAGTCTTCCCTCCTGCCTTTTCATCTGGGCATACACAAAGTGTGTGGGTATGTTTTTAACATTTTTTAGTTGTTATAAAAATGCTCTCCTCATGACATAATGCATTTATGTATTGGAGGTACATCTGCAAAATGGATGATTGGAAGACTTGCATTAAAAAAATTCAATGTACTACCTGTAATTGCAAAATAATTGAATGATCCATCTGTTTCCTATTGTGCACCCCTCTGTCTTCTTCACTATCCATAGTTCTTATGAACAGTTGTCATATTTTGATACTAATTATTCACTGATGAAAACTCTGTGGAGAAATTCATAGGCTTTGCAGTATAATTTTGTCAACAGATAATGTACTGTTGATCTCTTAACTATATTTACATCTGACTATGATGAATTTTCTCTTTATTAATAGGTCTCATTTTTACCATGCCAATACTGTTGAGAATTTTCTTTACTTGTATTTTATACTTTAGAAAACATGTCATACAAAACAGGTGGAATAATATCAAATCTAGTATCCTCATGAGAAGGGAAAATATTCACATACAGGTTACTTCTGTGTTAATGTTATTCAAAGGTAAAAGTCGAAAGAGACAATAACCTTTGGAACCAATTAAATGTGATTGTACCAATTTTCACCCATGATTAGTTGCAATTATGCCTCCATGAGATAACACATGCCATTGCAGTAAAATGATGATTTATTCCTTTTTCAGTCATCAGGAATTTTTGTGTTAACACTTTTCTGCCTAGGAATCTTATGTTTCCTTCATCAAAACAATAATCATAGGATTTGGGGATGGAGGTTGGCGGATTTAAAAAATATATCTTTGTTGACTATGATTTATTTCATTATTTCCATGTTTTAGTTTTAAATTGCATACAAATTATTTTTAATTGAAAAAATATAGCATGGATTGAGATCACCCCAAATCCTACCACATAAACATGAAGGTTGTTTTTCTTTGACTTTTAGAATATGCATCATGTACTTTAAATGAATCCAATGCCATGCCCACAATAGTCTATTGGATTTTTATCTATCATTTTTCTCAGTTAACAACATGTGTAATAAGCATCCATGTCTATCAATATGATCACTGCTGATTCTATCAGCAGCAGGGTCATTTGTTACTATTTGCCACAGTTTACACAACTGATGTCTAAGTGGCCCTAGTAGTGCCCAAGTCACAATTTGCACTTGGTTTATTTCTGATCTCTTTTTTGAAGTCTATAAGGCAGATGATTGTTAGTACATCCTTCCTTGACACTTCTAAGAGTTCTCTGTCTCAGAATGACTTCCTCTACTTTTAGAAATTGCCTTGATTATGTAAGAAAAAGGCAAGACCTAGTTACATATTGTAATTTCCCAAACTAAGCATGTCCTCTTTTGCTTTGTTCTCTGATTTTCCTGGTTTTGCACAAGTACATTTTAGTGCTAGGATTGGTTCTGAGCCTTCAGTCCTAGGAAAGTCACCAGCAACCCTTCTTTCACGGTACATATTTGTAGCTGGCTCAGCAACTGGTGTGGAGTTTTATATTCTCTTATTGTTTAATGTCCTGGAGGAAAAACCAACCAATGGAATAGAAGCCCTACAACAAAAAGCATTCAGTTTGTTTTTTAAATATATAGTGCGAAGTCACATCAAAAGTTTAAATGGCTGGGAGCAGTGGCTCATGTCTGTAATCCTAGCAACTCAGGAGGCTGAGATCTGAGGATAGAGGTTCAAAGCCAGCCCATGAGATTCTTATTTCCAACTAACCTCTAGAAAATAGGAGATGGGGCTGTGGCTAAACATTAGGGCAGTAGCCTTGGGCTGAAGAGCTCAGGGACAGTGCCAGACCATAGTTCAAGCCCCATGACTCCATTCCTCCCCCCACCCAAAAAAAGTATCTCACCTCTGTTATTTATTTTCTTCTTTCCCATTGTGCATTTTGCAAAGGTGGGGGCAGGGATGGGGAAAGCCAGGCAAGACAATTTTCATTAAATTTCCCCACATTGGTTATCTTGCAGCAGGAGAGTTGAGCAGTCAGACACAGTGCCCACCTGCTCCCTATCAAGAGGCTCCTCATCTACAAGGGTAGTTGGGCTGCCCTGCATCCTTTCACCACTCTCTCAGTGCATAATTGGTCTCATATTTCAGCAAGCTTTCTGGAGCATCAGTGAACTTCTTCAGGAGGAATTTCAGAGTCTCGAATCCAGTGGCTCATGTGGAAATGAGAACATAGGCCTGATCAGTAATTTGGAAAAGGAACTTCATTCCTGTACTAGGAACTTGGTGCTGTTTTCATCATGAATCCCATTATAACTCAAATCTGAGAATATGCTGTACAGAAACCCATCGTTATTAAGGTATCACAAGAATGAGGTCCATCTTGTTGCTTATCCAGTGCTTTCCTGGACCACCATGGCCTATCTTTACTGTAGCTAGGGTATACGCACTTGAGGCTATACTTTTCCTCTATTGACTTCCTGGATGGCAACTGAAAGGTCTCCTTCTGCATCCTCTGACTTTTCTAGACTTTACTTAGTTGCTGCTATGGATTCCTGTCTCCTCAGGGTTTGTCCATCAACAATGGGGAAGAAGAAAACTAACTCCAGGGCCTTGATTGTGAACCACAAAGATTCTGGGAACCATTGTGTTGATGGGATTCATCTGGAATTTGATGAACACTAAAGCCTCTTTGGTGACTTGTTTCCTCTAGTCTCAGTATCATTTTCTAGTGATTAATTAGATATAAGAATCTCATGTTCTTTAGTGCCCAGGCTAGCTTTGAACCACAGTCCTCAGATCTCAGCCTCCTGAGTAGCTAGGATTACAGGCGTGAGTCACTGCGCCCGGCTTCTGGCTTTCATTTTTGAAGAGTAAAGCCTGAACCTATTTCTTATAGTCTACTGTAATCAATTCTTTCTTACTGCTCCACTGAGGTGGCTGTAGTTACAGAAAGGTTGAGTTTCTGCCGATCTCCATTCATGAGCTCTATACTTTCACCCCAGCTTGGACTGCTCTAGAGCAGGTGTCTGAGAGAAGAGCATCTAAAAGGAGAAAAAGACAAGAGAAAACTCCAATTTTAGAGATATACTTTACTGACATGGAAGTCTAAGGTATTAATACTGAGGGTATTAAACTATAATTCAGTATCTTCTCACCTCAATTAGAGGCCAGGAAAGATCTCTCTGTGAGTCTTTACAGCACAAGAAAAATAAAAGAGCAAATGACATAGTAAGGCCCTACTTTGCTCTTTAAAAAATGGTTGCATAAACTCCAAGCCAAAGCATCTTTGTGCTGTATATAGAATTCACAGCGGCTTAAAAATGCAAATGTTCATAAAGAAGTGTTTTTGTCATCTAAACACGTCTTTCCGAAATTCTTTCTCTACTACCAAATTCAAAGATCTGTACAGGGCACATACACAAAATATTCGGATAGTAATTTGGAAAGGCTTTGTGGAGCAGCTTCTGTTGTTTAATTGAAGAGAGATGATTCTCATTCATCTCCAGGGGCCTGGATTCTAAGTGCAAGTCACTGCCAATTTCCAAGATGAAGCCTGGTGATACTGCAAAGCAAAAACGGAGATGAATTCTTTACCACGGTAATGGAGAAGTCATATCTTCTTACCCCTCCTCTGTTTCTGAGAAAGTTTGTAGGAGTCACACGGTCAGCCAATCAATTTGTAATTGACTGTCAATTTGTAATTGAGGGTCTACTGTGCACTTAGTATCTCAAAGATGAAAAAAAAATCACAGTGATGTGCTATGACATATGTTTTCAGGCCTTCAGTTCACTCCTCAGGCCTAGGGTGAGACTTGAAGTATCTTCTAAATTAGAACTGATTTTTTAACCTATTTAAAAATGATCTTCAAATAGTTGTTCAAAGGTGTTTCAATTCAACATGTCAGTTGAAGAATACCATGCATCGTGTTCACCATCACATTGTGAGGCTGCAGTGTAGTGTTCACTTGGAAGTTCTACCGTAGGCAGAGTCATGGTATTGCATGTTCCTTGTGCATTGCTATTGGATGCCAGCTGAGTTACCTGTGTGAGATGCCCCTTGTGTGGCTCAGCCTGCTTGGAAGGAAGCAGTGGGGGCACTGCTCTCTGTGCCTGCTAGGCCCCCAGATCTTACTCTTCAGGTGTAACAGCACACCATTTGGAATTGTGATATTGGGAAATGGATCTGGAAGAGACACATAGCACTGACTGTATCTTTCAGAGCCACTCTGATGGAAAACTACTTCTATTGCTTCTATTGAAGACTCTTAAGATCCTTTGGAGTGACTCTGTTCCATTTTGGTTGTTAGAGAGTAGACTTCGTCTTCCATCTGCATATTGATTGGCAGTAGTACAATATTTACTGGTTTCATTTATTCTTCATTTAAAATTTTATTGGCTTTGGGGGAGCAAAAAGAAATAATGATTTTTTTTCAGGAAATACTGGTTAAGGAATACTAAATACTTGCCAAAGGGAGAGGTACAAATAACATGATCTCTAAGGATGCAAGAAAATGGAGTTAGTCCATAGGAACTCTCTAAAGGATAAGGGTGAAGGAATATGTACTTCATTTAACAATTGCCTCTTTGAAGATATGTCAGACAGCAATTGCAATATTCTGATTTGCTAGATAGAGAAAGTGAGATACTGAGCAGCGAAATAACTTGCTCAGTCACTTGATATGATAAGCTAAGAGCATAACTTTGTGACTGAGCTGAGGCCATTTATATTCTAAGTTCCTTTGCGTTATGGAAATGACTAAGAATGATTGGAAATGCTTTCTCTCCATGCTGTGGGGAAAGCCAAGAAAAATCTGTGGTTTATTCCGAGGGGTTCCCAAGCCACTGAAAGCCTAGGATTCTCACTCAAAGATCATTTCCCAGTCTCTTACTCAGTGTGGGTTTTGGCACCAGGAGAGAGGATGCATTTTGTAAATGTAAGTGAATGTTAGTCACAAAACCAATAAGAAGCATCCTTAAAATGACTGGCATACTTATACACTTGACCTACAAATCTAGAAGTTAAGCCTAAGATTTGGACTAAAAGCTTCTCCCTACCCGAATTGTCTCTACCCTTTTGAAATGAATAATTCTTCTTTTTTTCTGTTTTATAGGAAGTGATGGTATTGAGAGTCTAGATATGGACTGATTAGATGTCCAGTTTCTAGTATTGAACTTCCTTTGCTCTAAGCCCACGTCTACCACCCATTAGCTGGCTTAGATCAGACCAAGATATCTCCTAAACCTCTTTCATTTTCTGTAACATAGTGATGTTAACAGCATCTACCTTATGCATTATGCAGGTTGGGTTTAAGTCATTTGTATATTAAACACTCAAACATGACCAACAACAATAGATGGTACATATTTAATGTATTAGCTAATTAATATAAAGCTAATATTAACACACAACACATAATAACAGGTGTAATATATACACACATACACTTTAAACCACAGAAGAATAGAAATTCTATTTAAAAATCCTAATTTTAGTTTTGAAATCCACCTGTCTGGGAATCCTGTTTCTAGTGTATAACAAGGCAATGGAGGAGAACACACATGCAAGTAAGGAAAAGAAAAGAAGAAAGACAGTGCCAGCAATTTGACTAGCTTTCCTGAACAATATCTTCTTTACTCAGAAAGATGGAAAGGCAGGAGCAGATAATTTCAGTTGCCTGCAATCTCTTTTTACTCACTATCCTCAGATTTAGTCCACCTTATGTCTGCTTCCCTTATGTCTGCTTCCCTTATGTCTCCCTCTCTATCTGTAACCTCCAGTGTATGATAGCATGAGTCTATGGCGTGTTTCAGCTTAGCCACTGGATAGACAATTATGTTAACGGAATAAAAGAAATGAGAGTCAAGACCATTAGTGCCAAACTCTTTGTGCATGAAATGCTTTTAATGTTGCAAGTGTTCTGTCCTCCCTTGGACTTTGAGAGCTGCTGGCTCTACCCAAGTCAGTACAAGAGACTCTCTTGCCCAGCACACCATTCTACCAGAACCCAAGTGCTTTTCAAAGCCTGCTCCATTTCCATCTGACTCCACTGGAGCATAGACAGCTAAAAAAATGACCCCAAACCAGGGGGAAACTTCAAACCAGTAAAACAAAGAATATTTATCATACTAATAATTATGAGACAATCCACAGTGAATTAATTTATATCTCTATGATTATTTGTATGATTTAAGAGAATAACAAGTTTCTATTTTATCTAATCAAGTAATACCAGGGTATTAGTTGAAGGTATGGATTTAGTAACTTCTTTTGTTTGTTCATGAAATGCTGTGGGTTCCTAACTATTACTGAAATTTCCAAATAATGTAAGTAATAATCCCTCTTTAGTTTTTTTCCCCTATATTAAACAATTAATTCTTTATGTTTGCTGTTTACCTTGAGTTTCTTGCAAGCATCAGGTAGGGCCTTGTACAATGTATAAATGAGTTTTATTTTACTTTTAATAGATCTGTTTGCTTACTCTCAGGAGTATCTGGCAGTTTATTCTCACTTCTCGTTCTTTTCCAGCTAAGACCTCCTTGGTGAAGGGAAAAATGCCTTGGTTGGAAGTAGTAAATGTAGTTTTTACTTTTTCTATATTCTGCAATAAAAATTTATATTAGTTTTCCAGCTTGAACATATAAATAAAGAGAAAAGCTCATGGAGTCATTCTCATTTGCCTTCTAACAGCATGCCTACAATTGGCCTGTTTTCCTTCTGTAGCATCTTGCCTTGCTAATCTTTTGCTCTTCCCTTACTTTAGGTCTGGGCTAAGCTGGAAAAACACACCCACCACAGGATCCTGTTTTCTTGTGATATCCTCACAGCTTCTGGAACACTCATGAGCAAAGATTTATTATCAGCGTTGGCCACTGAAATGCCTGTAGAAGTGGAAGGAGAGCGATGTGGTAAAGGGAGTAAGAGTCATGGAAACTGTTTCTTGAAATACAGCAAGCCCTCGGGAAAAGCTACAGAGTGCCTGCCCTCTCCATGGATTGTGAGATTTGAGAAATAGCTTAGAAATGGAACTATTCCCCTGGATGCTGTGTAGAGAGTATAGTTATGCAAACAGACATTCGATACCATATGCCTGTGGTTGGATATCATTTGTGTCATATGTTGAATTTTAACTGCATTAAGAAGATGAAATTCTGTTGAGAACCAGGGTTTAGAGAAATATTTTGAAAGGTGAATGTATATAAGGTTATTGGAATGGAGCCTCTACTCTATGAGAAGAAGAAGAGAAAGAAACAGAAGAAGAAGAGGAGGAGGAGAAAGAGGAAGAAGTGGAGAAAGAGGAAGTGGAAGAGGTTGAAAAAAGGAGCAAAACTGACTAGATTCAGTGTGATATTTACTGGCTGCATTTTTTTTGTCACTCAATTCTGAGACAGGTGATGCTGAGGTTGCATGTCTGTGTCATGGAAGATCAGAATTATGTAACACTACACTGTTATTCAACTCTATATCCTACCTTGGGCCTAATGTCTGCAACAATGCAACCTGTTGACACTGATAGGGCTTCTTTGGTGTGGTTGACACAGTTTTCATGACTGCATGGCTCTAACCATCTTACCGCTAAGTCCTCTTCAAGCATGTGCTGGTGTCTGTTTTACTAGGTGGTAGAACAATAGTGAACATATATGAACCCAAATCCAGGGACTTGAGGAGTCTGTGTTAGGTAAACGAAACCTATAACTACTGTGCTGTGTTTTGCTATAATAGTTGTGAAGTTTCAGCTCTTACATTAAGGTAAACTTTTGTTTAAGGTGAGAGACAGGGATCAAATTTCAATCTTCAATAGGAAAAATCCAGCATTCACAACATGAGTTGTTGAAGGGACTGTCTTTTTTTCCAACATACTTTTGACATTTTTTATTCAAATAATTAAGAATACTCCTTCTCCTTCCTCTCCCTCATCAGGCTGAGAAACAAAGTCCTTCAGTGTTGGCACTACCAGCATATTATAGATTGAAGGCATAGAAGCCTTCAGTTTATTTTCATTTTTGTTTTATGGAAGTAAAAAACCATACCCTGAAGTCATGAAGAAAGGAAGGAATCTACTTCCTGCATACATATTTCATATTTTCCCTAGTTTAAAATAAATCCTCCACACCTTCCCTAACCACTAAGACATTTATTATATGTTCTTTTGATATCCCCAAGCTTTCCAACAAGAAACATAAAGCCTAATGGAGAAACCTAAACAAATTAAGTGGAACCTATATTTTCCCCCACATACCAAATGGATTTTAGGTTTGCCTTAAGGAGGACTTATGTTTCATTATTATTAGAAGTGCCAGGAATATTTTGTCTGTGGGGAGCTTTCTTTCCATTTTTCAATCTTTCTCAAAACCACTTATTGCATATTTTATAAGTTACATCAATGCTCCATTGTTCCTTTCTTAAATTACACACCCAGAGTTAATTTTGGCATTCTCCTAAATGGTCCTTGCCCGTGTGTGCTTGTTGATCATTTATAGAATGAGATGTAGTAATAGAAATTGGTGGGATGAAAGTATACTTTCCTGATCTTCTGAAAGAGAAACAAAAGCTTATTGAAGAGGAAAATTTCACTTCTCCACATACTATGTTAGCGATCCTCCTTTCTTCTTTGGTGGTATAAAATATAGGTGATGATTATTCTCTCCTTTTTTCCTTGCAAATTTTTAGAAATCTGCAATTAGAGAACGGTACTGAAATCTGGTCTGGATGCCTTGCCTTTCATTTCAGGGATACTATGGACTTCTTTAATTTATGGGGCATGCCTACAATGTGAATTGTTCCTCTTGAGGTTGGAAAGAACTGAGACATAAAGGAAGAAATGGAGAAAAAATAGTTATGAGAAGTAGCTGGGTGGGAGAATATTACAATTTTAGACTCTCATGTTGGTTTTGACAAGTCATTTCCAGGAAAATAGGATAGGGTAATTAGGAGAATTAAATGAGGTCAAGCCTAGACTTGCTACATGAAAAGGGTTTAGTAGCTGTTTATTATTATGATTTTTAAATAGTAGTGGGCACATACCTTTTTTTTTTTAAATGTGAAAACCTTAAAGGACTTTGTGAATCAACTTGTTGAGTAGGGCTTAGCTTCATCCATCCAAAAACTTGTAGGACACACTATTTCCCTGGCCTGGCTTTAGGATCTAATACCCATTGCAATACCCAGGAAATAACAATGGTGGCTGGAGGCAAGTTCATGGAGATGAGTTCCTTTCATCTGAAAATAATATGAGTTTGATAGGGATCTGACCTCTCTCTGTTTATGAGATTTTGAAACAGTCCTGCTTAAAAGCAGACTTTGGAGTGGATAGAATCATATAGCTCCATTACCTTTCCAAAGCAATTAAAATTTTTATTTTTGGCTTCTCCTCAAAGAAATTAGAGAAATAGTGTAGTTCTGTTAGGGCCGGGTTGGTAGAATTGGAGGGCTGAAGTAGTAAGAGTCACAACTTTCTCCCAAGAATATATGCTTCTTCTCTTCCTTACCTCGGTGGACTACATTCTAGCACCATGTCCTCTCTAGGGAAAACTGAGATACAGAGACTTCTTTCTACCCCAAACTTGACTCAGATTTTTGAACTGAAGATGATTTTATTTAATTCAGAGACATACAAATGAATAGCAACAAACATAAAAGCAAGTCCTCAACATTTATTATGTATCAGCCATGGATTCTTCATATTTCACTTAACTTCATATATGTCCTAACTTTTGACTCAGAGAATTTATTTTCTATAGTCGATTTCATTCTTGGGAAGATTAACATAAAAGTTCTCCATACTCATTATAGGTAAGTTATTAGTTTAATTCTTTGTGTTCTTCAGCTGTAATTCCATATGCAGTCTAGGATATGGAATTATTATATTTCTCTGTCCTGTATTTTTTCTTATGAAATGTCTATAGTTCATTAGAATAAAATGATGCTTGATTCATCAAATTTCTATCAAAAAGGCACAGAAAGAAAGCCATCAAAAATAAACACTATCTTAAACATTTCCCCCTTTTCTGTGACTCAAAGGCAAATCAGGAGATGAGAGCAAAGTCAAAACAAAATTCAGGATGGTGTGAGAAGAATTGGAACTTAGCGGAAGTCCAGATGTCAGTTAGTTACAACAGCAACTTCCTTAGTGGCTAAGGAGAATGGAGAATGGGGATGTGTGAAGAGCAGGTGAACCCCGACTGGGTGTTGCAGCTCCCTGTGCTCACACAGCCATCAATAGTGACACCTGCAAAGACAAACACCATGAACAAACACCAGTGACAAATGCGTCACACCTGAGTGCTAAACCAGAGCTCCCTAAGTCAAGAAAAAAGAAGAATGGATAAAGTCATAAGTCACACTGTTACCTATGAAAGCCAGTCCTTTAATACTATGGAGATGATGTGCCTTGAGGAAAGCTGGCAGTGCTTATTATTGAATTAAAATGTGTGGATGGGACAAAGGCTGTGTATAAACCTTGTACATGACATCATTTCACTCAGGGTTCCATTCAGATTATAATTCTACAATTAACTCATAATGTAAGATGAATCAATTACTCTTCACAATAGAAGTCAAAGCATAAATTAATTAATTAACAGTGTCTCCATTTCTCCAGTTTGCCTATTTGTGGACTATTCTACACTTGTAGAGATGTGAAGTACACTTTCATCTCTAGTAACAAGCCTTTGGCAAGCCACAGGCCAGTGCTGAGCAAGCTAATTTGTCTTTGAATAACTGAAAGTAATTCAAATGGTTCAACCCAAGAGCATGAAAATGAAATATACATTTTCAGAAGTAAATGTTCTTGTTGCATCATTCAGAATTCTCCTTTAAAGCTTCCCAAAAGACATTCACTCCCTCACGCATGCTTACAGTCACCTCTATCCTTTCTACTTCCTTCATGGAGCTGTCTCTACTTTCAGAGGTAAAATCCCCAACCCAAACCCTGGAATTTCCTTAGAATTGCATGTCAGCAGCAGTCAGCTCACAGGGAGTCACAGAGACTTTGATAAGCACAGAGCATTGTTCATGAGACACCAGAGACTGGCTCCTCCCCGGGCTCCGGCAACACATCTTTGAGTGAAGTGTCTTATCCACCTTCCTTCCCATAAAAGAAACATTGTCTAAGTGTCATGCTGATGAATGAATTTCATTTATGCAAATATAAGATACCAAGATCGATGTCATTGAGAAGCAAGGTGGTGCTATGAGTCACTCGTTGGCTTCCACTCCCATCCCTCACGGAGTCAACTACCAAGAGGACTCCATTGCTTTGTATATAAACATACTATTTATAATATATGAATATGACATTTATAATATTTAGTCTATCACCAGGACCTCTATTACTTTATATATAAATACAGTATTATAGTATTTCTCTGAGAAATCCTTGGACAATATGAAGATAGCTCCTGTCTATTTATAAACTTCTTCATGGATTCCAAAGAAATATTAACTAGTATATTTCTATTTTAGAAGTGAAAATTATATTCACCATCATAAAGAGAAGAAAAAAACTCATAGAGAGAAAAATGTCTCTCTTTTTAATCTAGCCTCATGACACACATAAAGCTTAAGCTCTGCATTATAACACAACTTTTCTGCTTTCGTTGTCTTTATGATTGGTCTGAATGTGTACTTCTTAAGGTGGTAGCATGATGTCTTGGTAGATATCAACCAGTCTACTGAGTCCCCAAGATGTTGGTTCTTGCCTCAAACACCTCCTCATGTTGTTTTGTAATCAACTGCTTATTTTCCTCATCATCCACATTCTCATATAACTACTGATTTGCTTTCCATAACTATAGATTATTATCATTATTATTATTATTTATTGGTCATAGGACTTGAGCTCTGGGCTTGGGTGCTGTCTCTGAGCTCTTCAGCTTAAAGCTACTCCTAGAGCCACAGAGCCACTTCCAGTTTTCTGGTGGTTAATTGGAGATAAGTGTCTCACGTTCTTCAGTGTCTGGGCTGGCTTTGAACCTCGATCCTCAGATCTCAGCCTCCTAAGTAGCTAGGATTATAGGTATGAGCCACCATGCCCTGGCTGGTCACTATAGATTCTAGTCCATTTGATTTACAGAACATGCACTTTATTTTTGTTGGTTCCAGGCTTAAACTCAAGGCCTCATGCTCTTTGCTTAGATTTCCTGCTCATGGTAGCCACCAACACAGAGCTGCATCTCTAGTCTAGCATTTGGTTGGTTAAATAAAGAAGATGTCTCACCGGTTTTTCTGTCTGAGCTGACTTCAAATGACAGTTCTATAAATTACTATCTCCTGAGTAGCTAGAGTGTCTGGGATTACAGCTATGAGTCACCTGCACCTAGCTTTATATATACATTCATGTTTTAAATGAGGCGTCATTTGCACAAAATAATTATTTTTCAGTTCACCTATGTTGTAACATATGCTAATAGTTCATTCTTTATTATTGTTTTATGTTTATGAATTCATATTTTATTAATGTATATTAATTGTTCAAAATGACATTTTCTTGTTGTACAGAATATATTTTGACCATATTTACCCCAATTAACCTTTTTTGTTCTCCCATCTCCTGGTTCCCTTCCTCTTCTCAATGAGTCCTATTCCACTCTCATGTGTTTATTTGTAAAACCAAATCTTAACATATAAAATAAAACACAGCATCTGGCTTTATGAATCTGGCTTATTTTGCTTAACATGTTCTCTCCATTTCCCCCTAATAACATAATTTTGCTTCTTTATATGTTTGAGTTATATGTAAACATTTTTTTCTTTAATCCTTTCATCTATTATTGATATGCACTTTTTCTGTGGGTACTGAGTATCCTTGTTCTTATGGGTAGTGCCAAGAAGAACATAGTTATGAGGTATCTCTATTGTGTTTGTTGATTCATTTGTGTATATATATATATATTTGATATTTGGATCTATCTATATCTATCTGCATATATGAATCACTGGATCTTATAGTAGATCTACATTTTGTTTTTTGAAGAATATTTACATGGATTTTTATAATAACTGGAATAATATAGATCCACACTGACAGTGTATAAGGATCCCATTTCTTTTTGTATCCTTGCCAACAATTGTTTTTCTTTTTATTGACAGATGTTCTGATTGCGCTGAGATGAAATTCCCATGGAGTTTTAATTTATATTTCCTTGATTATTTTTTATTTGCTGAATAATATTTTATTGCCTGTGCATATCTCTATTTGTTTATCTATTTGCATACTGACAACTATTTGAATTGTTTCTATTTTTGGCTATTACAAACAAAGCTACTTTGATCATTTATGGTTCTATGTGCATATACAACATGTTCTTAAATAAATTCTTAGGAACAGAATGCCAGGGCTAAATGGCAGGGGTAACTTTGTAAAAAATTCCCAATCATTTTCAATTTTTCACTTACTACCAGTGTGTAAGTGTGACTTTCCTTTCCTCTGGATCCTTGCTAGCTTGTTAAGGTGTGTTTATAATTTTAGGTGATCTAGTTAGTGTGAAATAAAATGGCTCTGTGGTCTTATTTGCATTTCTCTAATGACAATGATGCTGGATATTTTTCTGTATACCATCTGTATCAGTTTAGAACTTTGACCATCAAAATATGAGGTAGTTTGGTTTCTGAATATTGAATTTTCATAATTCTTTAAAAATTCTAGAATAGAGCCTTATAACACATATTCTTTGTAAGTATTTTACTGCAGTGTGAGGCTTGTCATTTCATGAATCAAAGGAAAGTTGGAGCAGCTATTTGATCAGAGCACAAAAACTAAAGATAAGTTCATTTCTTAATGATAGCCAGGTCAATTTATCAAGAGGACATAGCAGTTACAAATATTTATGCCACTAACAACAAAAACTCAAAATACATAAATAAAAAATGATTAGAATTTCAAGGACAAATGGGCAAATCTATAATGGTAATTGGATGTCTCTATTTCTCTCAATAATTCTTGGTAAAAGTAAGAAGAAGGGTATAAAGACGTAAACACACTGTCAGCCTGCTTCATGCAACAGATGCCACTGAATGCTCCACTTAGTAATGTGAAGCAAAGTGCATATTCTCTCTGATTGTGCATGGAGCACTTGTGAACCTGGGCCACAGTCTGCCCTGTGAATTCAGTGTCAGTAAGTTCTGGAATATTTGAATAAAACATAGTTTGCTTTTTGCTTGCACAGCTTTGTGCATGTATGAAGTAAGACATGGAACAATGTACAAACACAAGTTTGTGCAATCTGTATATATGGTATACACATGTGGCAGTCACTTTATAGAACAATTCAGACATACAGCTTCAGTTTTCCCAAGGCATGAGGACATGTCTAGCTTAAGATACTCTTGAAGTTTCAGATAACCAAATACAAATAAATTCAATATATCAGGTAACAAAGTGAGATACTGTAACAATATGAGATACCCAAGGGACAGTAAAGGAGATGAGGGATAACATAGTACATTAAGGACAACAATCATTCGTTATATGGCTTTTGGAAGGGGGGAAAACCAATACGGGGAGTGGGTGGTGGGTGGGGGGAGGGTAATGGGTACCAAGACATGTGAAAGGGTATCAATGTATGTGAATTAATGCACCTTCTATCTGGCAAATATCATGTAACCCTTTTATTAATTACAATAATATATATATATATATATAAAAGAATCTCTTCACAGTAATTGCCTGGGTCCTCGAGGATATGGACATTCTAGACCTCCAGATCGAGACCTCCCAGTGGACTTTTTGGAAAGAGATGGGAAAGATGCTGTTGATTTGATGAAGGTAACGTCTGCTGTCACTTGCTGCCCCTGGTCCAGTGCCCCACCCTAACTGTGCATGGAGAAAAGGACCCTCTGGTTCCACGGTTTCATGCAGACTTCATACATGAGCACCTGAAAAGCTCAAGGTTGCATCTGATGCCAGAAAGCAAACACAACCTGCACTTACGTTTTGCAAAAGAATTCAACAATTTAGTGGAAGACTTTCTACAATGAAAATATACCTGAGGACTTCTGTATGCTAGAAGTTCTGTGGTGAAGGCCTTGATCATGCTGTCCCATCACAATACCTCAGAACTGCCTCTGTTCTCCCATCACGCCTCAGTTCCTAAGAATCCTGTCCTCCCTACAATGTGATCCAAGTCAGGTGTTTGTTACACATGGAAAAACCTTAAGTAAAGGCTCCAAAATGAAGAGTTAAAAAAAAAAGACACTCTTGAAAAACAATCACACTCAGAAACTAAGCTCTTGTCCATGCACTCTGAACCTACATTTACAAGGTTAGACCTGGCACTAAAAGCCCTTCTGTAGGTAATAGATACATTATTTTCCCTGAAGTGGTAGCTCTCAGTGAGACTCAGGATGGTAGAGTCACCAGATGAAGAACTCAGGTTTCTGTATTATCTACCACAGGAAGGGATAATGCCAAGGCTAAAAGGAGTCTTTTAGTTGTTGTACCATCAAGAAATCGTGTGACTAAATCTGACAACTTACACTTAGGAGTTTATTCATTTCATCAACTATCCTGAAGCCTGACATTACACTTTGTCATTTTGTTTGCCTAACAAGTTATGCAAAAATGCATAACAGTTGCTCTGTTTCAGACAGATTCAATTTCCTGAACATTGGCAGCCATATTTACTTTATGTCCATTTCATAATCCATTTGGACAATTTTGATCTAATCTTTTCTGTGTTTATTTATAAACTTCCATCTTGCCTCATCTCCTAATTAATCAGAGGCTATTCGATTTAGAACATTTATTTATTTATTTGGATGTCAATGGGACTTGAACTCAGGGTCTCTTGCTTGTAAGAGAGACATTCTATTATTGAGCCATGCTTCTAGCTGTGACTTGAGTTTTTTATTTTTAAAGGAATATCTATATAAATGGCTGCATCACAGGACCCAGGGGATCCTGTCTTTTTTCTAATTCACCCATCCTTCCAGACCCAGCTCATTTCCCTTGCTTCTAAATCCATCCCTACAGCCCAGATACACTGTGGGCTCTTCTTTTTCTGACCCCTTACAACACTTAGAACCTGTACTGTGCATTAAGCTCAAAGGCAGACATGGTCCTTTCTTGACAATTTTCCTTTAAACATTTTCCACTGATCTTTTTTTCAGCATCTATTCATTCATTCAATCCATATTTCAGCACTTACACTGATCCTGGGTTTGTGCAGGACACTAAATCTATAAAGATGAATACAACAAGGTTTTCTGTTCATTCAGAAAGAGATCTTTGATATCTGTGATCTAAAATTTAACCATGTCATGATGATGGTATATAAGAAGGGCACTGGAAACATAGAAAAGGCGGAGGAGCCTTGATGAAGAAAATAAATTTTAAGGCAGGTTACAATCAGACTTGTGTTTCCTTTTAGTTCATACACACACACATACTCTCTGTCTCTGTCTTTCTCTCTCTCTCTCTCCACACACACACACACACACACACACACACACACTTCACACCCTTACTATCATGGTCAGACCTTTGCTCATTGTCTTAGGGTGGATGAGGAAATGAAGGCACAGAAATGCCTTTATTTACCTAGGATTGCATGGTGGAGAGTGTAGCAGCTATGATCAAAACCCAGTCTGTTTAAGTTCTGAAGACTTAGACTTAATCAGTGAGCAGAGGTAAAGGAGCTAAGATGCTAAGAGCATGGGAATTAGTGATGAGAATTGGTTGTCATACTGAGGAAACACTTCTGCAGAGTTTCTGAGAGTCAGAGTGAGGGTGGGTGGCAGGGGATTTGCAGAGAGAGGCGGCTGGAGATGATTTGAAAAGACATTGGGATGAAACTTGTGAGTCAGTAGGAGGCCAGTGGAGTGTCCCACCTGAGAAGTGGCTCCACAAGAAAGTACAGAAATTACTAAGCACTTTCCAGGTCCTGGAAACTTACCGCCTTGTACTCTGACCCTGTGAGAGAGTGCCTTTGTTACCCATGGGTTAGGAAAGAGGAAACAGGTAAGCAAAGCTTACTAGAATGAGCAAGTGGCCCTATAAGAAAGTGAGAGGTAGGATTTGAACCCTGGCAATCAACCTGTGAGTCCAAGTTCTTAAGCATCCTCCTGTAGAAGGCCTCTCAACTTTTATGATTTAGAAAAGATGCCTCTGCTTGACGGAGCACAGGAACATGAGATGAAGGTGAAGGATGATTTTAGGAGGATGAGGATTAGGTAATACAATACTGGCCTGAACAAGGACTGTACGGATGAGGAGGGGTGGTTTTCAGTGTGGAAAAAGGAACACTGTGTTAAGCTGTTGCCCACTCACCTGTCTGGCACAACGTCTCCTTCCTCTGGGAGATGGATTTCTGTATCCTTAACTAGAGATTTCTGTATCCTTTAACTAGAGAATCTAGAAGAACAAATGCTTCTAACTTCCCAATCTCACCCTTTCACTGACTCCAAATACAGCTTGCAGACCAAGTGTCTTCTCTGGGAGTAAATTGTCTTTCTCTCTTCTTCGGCTGACCTCAGAATTAGTTTGCCTCTGTACAGACCAATAAAAATTTACAAAGATGTATAATTACTTATATAGAAGGTTCTTCTCATTCTTAGATCTGGGAGAGAAAGTACCCAGCATTTCTTTCAGCCTCAGGGAAAAGCAGCTCCTTATTTTGGATAATTTTCTGATCATCTGGAGTGAGTTACAGTTACCCTGTCTGTGCCTCTGTGCCATTATACCTGGCCTTGGGGAGTCATCTTCTATTTGTAAAAGGACTTCTGGCATCACTAGACTGGCCCAGGCATAGTCTCACTGCTGCTGCATTCCAATCACATTTGACTTCCTCTATGCATCTAATATAAGGCGTAAATACCAATTTACAGCATCCTAGGGAACCTTACTTGGTACCTAAGTCTAACAGTAAAAAAAAGGTATTCATGATTCAGTCACCAGCTTGTATTTTTTTCTCTAAAGATTTGAGAAAAATAAGTATCTGGCACTCTTAGCACATTATATCTCATAAATATCTCCACATCCTGCATTATCCCACCTCACAAAAGTTGTCTTTTAGGTTATTATAGAGGTCACAAAGAATATCTTTTATTTTTGCGTTGGCAGTTTTGGGGCTTGAATTCAGGGTCTGAGTGCTGTCCCGGAGCTCTTTTGCACAAGGCTAGTGCTCTACCACTTTGAGTTACAGCTCCACTTCTGGTTTTTGGGTAGATTGGAGATAAGAGTCTCACAGAGACTTTTCTGGCTTGCTGGCTTCCAACAGTTGATCCTCAGATCTCAAGCTCCTGAACTACTAGTATTATAGGCGTGAGCCATCAGTGCCTGGCATGAATATCTTCTTCTTTTTTTTTTTTTACTGAGCACCCCAGGAGGTTTTGGACAGTGACAAAACCACAGCAAAGACATGATGAGTCCAAGTGACAGAAAGGAAATGTTAATCCATACATTGTGCTTTACAGAGAGTAGTGTCGCATGGATCACTGAACATAGTTACTGTAAAGTACATTTAGTAAGTACTCAAGCCCTGTCCCTCTTTGCAGTCCCTAAGACTATCATAAAACTATGTGGGACCAAAACAGTAGTTCTAATTTGAAGACAAATATCATATGGCTCCAGGCTCTGAACCCAATTCTTAGTTCAGCTGTGAGTTTGCTATAGTATATAAAATTTGCCAAATATATATAAAATAGTTTGATAGATGCGCATTTTTCCTTTCACTCTGACATCTTCTATTTCAGGCAGAAATAAAAAGCTAGAACTATTTTAAACAAATAGGGAGAGTCCTTAAATGAAAATACCAGGAATTTTGGCAGAGGTTTGAATCATATAGAAGCATGCATTTGCTAAAACTTATTAAATGTCATTGTTAAAATTTCATACACCTTTCTATGCACAAATTTTATTTCACAAAGTAAGTTCTTTGAAATCTATTTTATTATATGTACACAAAATTGTATAGGGATGTTCTACAATAATGTTAGTTTAAGTCAAAATGCATAAAAATAAAGATGACTAATGTTTGTGAATAATGCACCTTCTATCTAGTGAATATAATGTAACCCTTCTATTAATTACAATAAAAATATATGGAAAAAATAAAGATGACTGTGGATAAAGAATGAGTAGAGAGGGGCTGGGAGTTTGGCCTAGTGGTAGAGTGCTTGCCTAGCATGCATGAAGACCCGGTTTCAATTCCTTGGTAGCACATGCATAGAAAAAGCCAGAAATGGTACTGTGGCTCAAGTGGCAGAGTGCTAGCCTTGGGAAGAAAGCCCAAGGACAATGCTCAGGCCCTGAGTTCAAGCCCCAGGACTGGCAAAAAAAAAGAATGAGAGATATATGATAAGACAAACACAACATAATGCCACTTGCAGGATCTCGGTGTTTGATATAAAATTCTCTGTATAATTCTTTCACTATATATAGGTATATTGGACTATTTTCATAAGAAACTAATCCACTGAGAATCCAAGAACAAAAGTACTGTTGGAATTCCATGACAGTGCAACTAAGAGATCAGTAGAATGTTCTCACTCTGTTTTTGTACACTGCCTGTTCTATGTAATATACACATACATCATAAAGTATACCAGGTACTTCACGACCCCTCAAGGGCTGTGAAGAATATTGTTTTAAAAATAATTCCTTTTCTGCATTGTCAAGAACATGGGCAAAAACCCTAGCGATCATTTTTCTTCATCAAGAAAGTCATAAAACGGGTGTGCATGTGAGAATAAATGTCTCCCTGGCTTCTTTATCACATCATCTTTCTATGCAACAGATCAATCAACTATGGCCCCTCTTTACAAGCTTAGTCATTTGCATTTAGTCTGTTGGACCATATGGATTTTTATCAAAGAACTACAGAGTTTGATAGATGACATTTTTTCTTTACAACAATTTCACAGGGAAGAAAATGCCTCCATTTATGATATCATTCCATAGTGACACCCTGTTTTGTTGAACTAAGTAAGAAAGGTCTTTGACATATTTTGTCACTATAATCCTCCTGCACAGTTGCTATATAGCTTTCCCTTCACAATGAAAGTCCTGTAGAAGCAAATATCTCTTCTAATACCTGCTTCTTGAAACTCAGGGAGTGGGTGATGGAGAATGCTATTGGCCATTATAATTATGAATGACATATTCTGTCTTAGAGGAGCTTTGCCCAGGACAGTCTTGCCAAGGGGTATAGGAAATGGGACCTGCAGGGACCAGGCTTCCTGAGTTATGCTGTGATCATAGTTGGCCTTGTTCATTCAAGGTCTGGCCTACTGCGGTCACACTCTCTGCCATGTTCAGTCAGACTTAAGGAGTGCAGCTCCCCACAGGGCAGGGCTGGACCTTTGAGAAGGCTCTTAGGACATATTAATTGGACTTGGATAACACTTAGTTAAATCCAGAATGCTGGGAGAAAATAGATCAAGTGTCATTAGATGCTAACTGAAAGATATGATCTCTCCAGGCACTCTGGATGGAGTATTTTAATTATTTTAGACCAACATTATATAATAATTATATTATATAATAATATCACCCTTATATTAGCTATAATTTAGGTAGCATTGTATACTCTAGAAACTAATAAGGAATCTGTATCTCATTTAATTTTTACAATAATCTTGTGAGGTAGATAGTATCAATACTCTCATTTTTCTTTCTTTTTTTGGGCAGTCCTGGGCTTGAGCTCATGGCCTGAGCATTGTCCTTGGACTTTTCTCAAGGCTAGAGTTCTATCACTTGAGCCTCAGCACCACTTCCGCCTTTTTCCCCTTATGTATGTGGTACTGAGGATTTGAACCCTGGTCTTTGTGCTATTAGGCAAGTACTCTACCACTAGGCCAAACTCCTGGCCCAATATTGTCATTTTTCCTCTGTTCATCTTTTGGATTAGGACACTAAGGATCAGAATTGTTAGTGTTTTGACCAAAGTTAGAGGGATGCAGTGCTAAGGGTTTGTCTTATTCCAAGCAGAGTTTTAAACACACACCTCCCAAATACACACAGAGCACTTATATTTATTTGTTATATGTTTGCCCTTCTCTCTTGTAAGTATAAATTTCACTCTCACATATTCTTTCCTCTCTTAGTCATCATCTACCTTGTATAGCATTTATGCAGATTCAATGTATATCCCATCCAATGTCCTGGATAACATAGTGGCTTCTCTGGATGGTGCCTTGTGTGAATTGGAAAAAGATGCCCTCTCTCCAAGTTTGTTCAGTGGGATGTAGCTGGTTTCCATTTCCTATACCCCCTGGCAAGGCTCTCTGTGGCAGCATACAACTAAAAGAAAATACATGAGTGACTTGAAGAGGGAGCATTTGGTGAGCAGAAAATTAATTTTATGCCCAAGGTCAATTCTTGTAGGAAAACAGCATAGGTACGTACAAAGAACTTATGAGTAATATAGTTCATCCTGGGGGAATTTTTCATAATGAATAGGGTAGTTTGATATAAAGTGTCACCATGGTTTTCAGCTCAGATGAAAAAATCAATGCAATCTAGTTTCCAATAGCACCAATTATACTTCATTGGGCATAACTGAAAATGGTTTGATTGACCCACTAAGATTATTTCTTTTAACCTGATACTCAACTATATGTAGTTATATGTCTAAATCAGAAAGCAGGTTGAAAAAAAAATAAAGTCTGCACCTATCTTCCAGAAGCCTGGCTCTCACCCAGGAAGAAGCTTATCTATCTATAAAGCAGGGGATATAATTCAAACTGACACTGGAGGTTGGGAGGGAGAATGAAATCTTGCCTAATTTCATATATTCAGACAGTAAAGTTTGCTGACAGTTTTAACCTGCTGAACACTCCTCTGTGGGCTTTCGTTTTTACTCATTTGTATATCAGCTCATCTTTAGTCCTTTCAAATGGTCTTCAACCCAGCACTTGAGAGACTTTAAATGATTCAGGGAGAAACAAATTAGCTTTGACTCAATGTTACAACTGGTGGCTGTCTGAGTCCTTGAAAGATGCCATCAACCTATTAAGAGTTGCTTTGTTTGAAAGGCAGCAAGGTATACTGAGTACCATATCTCCAAGGGGAGAAAATGGAAGCTTGGTGGGCAGTCTCCTTTCTTCTTGGAGGAGCTTATACTACAATCACATAGAAATGAAAGAACTTAGTACCAGCAATATCTGAAGATTGCCTCAGCAGAATGTTGTGAATTAAAGACAATCATCTAAGAGAAGGGCAGAAGAAGCAACATTGCTCTTCCCAAACTTGATAGCTCTTTTTTATTGTAATTAATAGAAGGGTTACATTACATTCTCCAGGTAGAAGGTGCATTTCTTCACATTGATACCCCTTCTCATGTTTTTGTCCCTATTTCCCTTGATGGCTCTTGATTGTACATGTCTAAGGCTTTTGAAATTTTCAACCTGAAACAGATGACACGTATTTGTTGATATAATAATAGATTTATTTTAAAGAATTAGCTCTGTGGAGGGGGCTTGAAGGTCTGAAGTCTGTAGACAGGATTTATACTAAGGCAGGGGGTTGATGTTGGAGTTTGAGGTAAAAGGTATCCTCTGGGAAATTTTATTGCTTGTTTTAAGGCCTTCCCTGGATTAGTTGAGGCCCACAAATATTATTGAGGGTCATCTCCTTTACTATTACTGACAATACATCTTCTGAATACTCCCAGAGCAAAACCTATTAGTGTTTGATTAAATGCACAGGTAAAATACCATTACCAAGTTGATACACAAGCTGGCCGTCTTGCAGGCTTTGATGTCAAATGCCTTATCTCTCACATAGAGAAGATGATGTGAGAGTCAAAAAGGCCAAGCCAAATGAGTACCTATAGGATATTTTCCAGTTACCTTGTCCACCAAGTAGTTCTTTGTTTCAGAGGCTTGTCCAGGAAAAGAGAAAGGAATTCTTCATGAAAGAAATCCTGAAAAAGCCTAACATTTTCCTCCCTAGTCAATATATGAGACTTCCCTGCTTCCACATGTAAGACATTTCCTAGCATGGAAGAGGAACGAGGTTAATGTCATCCAATGATAGACTGGTTTCAAAGCCTTACAGGGATTGGTCCTGGGTTGTAGCCAGGGTTTAGGAATCACCCTCATGCTCACACTTGGCCATCAGATTAAATTCTACCTTGGGAATGGGGGAAGATGCCAGCTAGTCCTTCTCAGGGTCAAGCTGTGGTGAGCAAAGTGGGTCCTCCTCTGGGAACTTTCTCCTACCCACAGCTCTGCCTTCTACCCAGGTAGACCACAGGAGTTTTGTAGAATGAAACAGAGTAGAGTTAAACTTTGACTCATTAAAGGTCAGGTATCTTAAGGCTAAACATATATTAAAGACATTGAATAGTTTTAGAAATAAAGCTAAGAGAAGAATTTTCATCTAGTAGCAGAGAAGCAGCCCTGAGCTGACTATGGTAGTGGAGAAGAGTTGGCTGTCGGAACCTCAGCAGGGGAGATGAATGTGGTATGAATAAATGGAGTACCAAACCACACAGGGCAGGCAGCTGTAGGCTTTCGCGATCATTAATTTTACTTACTATCACAAATGTTTAAATGATGCAAATACATACGAGCGTAGCAAATGGGAGAGCACAAAATGACCATTAGGATTATAATGTGTGTGCAAGAAAGCCATCAAACACTCTGTGCAAATAAAGGGGGACATAAATACTAAATAATTCCACCCCTTATTACCACTAATAGTATGTCGTCATCTGGCCAAAGCAGTCCCTTAAGTACTTCATGTTCTCTGCTGGAATCGAGTTGCCAATCCCATTTATATCATTAATGGAGAAACTTTGAGTCCAAATTAGGCTCTTAAGAAGATATATCAGGATTAGAGGAAGGGGAAAGCCTCTTTCCCACTGTTTCCTCTACCCCCTTATCCTGTGGATGTAACACTGATTTTCCTTCTAAGATATTTTTGCCTCAAAATTCTACTTTGAATTCTGAATAACAGCCTGGAAAGAAGTAGTTACTGTAGCTCATGGTGGCTTTTTGTTGGACAAATCATCTATTGCCAGGACTCCAAAATAACCTCAGTTCCATAATGAGTCTCCTCTATGACATTCACATTCCAACCCACCCCAACAGGTTTTGCAGTGTGCCAGTGGACAAAGCAAAAGGAGGAAGAATGCCCTACGATAATGTCTCTCTCAAACCACAAGGCTTATGACTCTTTTTGGAAAGGGGAGGAAGTAGAAAAAGGTGATTAGCAGGTAGGCTTGGGGCTCAGAGACACCGTGTCTCTGAGCTCACTAGTATGTAGATCCTCCCTGGTTGGGTTCTTCTTCACGTCTTCTAGACTGTGTGGTTTTCTCTGAAAGAGATACATAGCTTTTAAAGTGAGCAGGATAATGGTAACTATTTTAGTTAGGAGAATGATACATTGTTACCTAGGAGAAAAAAAGGATTATATAATTTGGAGCATTATGTCTTGGAACATGACATAAAAATAAAGATATTACCAGTTGTATAGAAATCACCCCATAGATGTGAAATCTGAGGTTCTTACTTGCCTTCTCTAAGCTTTGGTTGCTCCATCTGTAGGGTGATCTTAAATATGAAATAGTGGAAGGCTTCCAGAAGTTTCTGGAAACAGAAATCTTTAAATATCTCTTACCCCTCACAAGAACTATAAAGGATAAGCCATACAAAGAAAATTTCTAACTCACCAGACTAGAATATTGATCTCTGCCAAGACAGAGATCTCCCTTTTCAAATGGCCAGTGGAACAAATGACATAAGAAAGAACTTTGAGAGTGTTTTCAGAGGAGTTAGCATGTGAGTCTAAGTAGTTACGCTATCATGGTAGGTGGCATCATGTAACCTGTCAGGGGAAACTGGTCTACCTCTGAGAGTCAAGACAGGTTTGTTTTTCTGTGCGCTGGACATCAGAATTTGAGGCTTGCTAGGCTTTGGATTCTCAGTTTTATGTCAATGGCCACTGGACTTTTAGAAGTAGTATTACAAAAATAAAAAAATTTTTTAAAAAGTAGTATTAATGCATTGGCTTCCCTGATTTATTGGCCTCTGAATCTGGACTAGGCTACTGAAATCTCAGTCTCTGTGTAAACATTGTGCAAGTACATAAAAGCATTGAACATTCCCCAGGAATGAAAATATCTTGTCATTTTTGATGATAATTATATCAGTATTGCTTCATTCCTTTAGAACAATGCTTTTCTAAATGGAATCTGTAGAATGTCTCAGAGCAAAAGGAAACCATTGATATTTGCAGCCAGCAGAGAAAGGATAGAGGAAGGGTCTCTCCTGAGAGTGGACAGAATTAAATTCCAAGAACTTAAATGATGCAGTACGAAGACCATTAAAAATCCTTCTCAGAAAGAGTCCAGAAGGAAGGATCATGTTTAATAATTGGCATGGGTTTTCCTTTTCTTCCAAGCTCCTACCTCAACCAGAGGTTGTCAGAATTTTTTTCGGTTGGGTGGAAAGTCAATAGAACAAGTGGTGGTGAGATTGAAGTCTTGCATGTGAGTGGGTGTGGGGGAGTTCTAAGAAAATCTGAGATATTACCATTCTTAGTTTTTGTCTTCATGAAATGAAGTGTGTTGACTACGACTTTCTTCTCTCAGAGAAGCTTCTTTCATACTCTTAGCAACCTGGACTCTTGGAAGACTATGGGCAACCATGTACCAATCAATAGGCCTATGGAAAACTGAAGAGATCAGTAGAAACCTTGGTAAGAAAAAGGAAAACCTGTATGAAGCACCAGTGCTAAGTGACATGGCCTCCACAGGCCCTCCTGCTTCCAATTCTTAAAAATTCATATCCCATTTCTAAGAAGTATTTTTTTCATATATTTTTATTGTAATTAATGGAAGGGTTACATTACATTCACAAGATAGAAGGTGCATTAATTCACATATATTGATACCCTTTCACATGTCTTGGTCCCCATTTCCCTCCCCCCCACCCCCATCTAAGAAGTATTAACCACAGCCAGTTAACATAAGATTTCTAAGTAATAACTTAAAAAGTGATATACTCTTCTTTGAGTTTAGTCACAATTCTACCGATGGACTATCATAAATCATTTTGATTTTCAAAAGAGGGAGTTTTTTTTTTTAGTTGAGTTAGAACCTTGAGCTTGGTAACTACTAAGTCAAGAGGTCTGTGGAAAAGGAAAAAAAAAACAACAAGGTGAATGTTCTATTGCAAGACCTTAAGGATATAAACAAAAACATCATCAGTCTTAATTATTTCAGCAAATGGGGAAAAATTTAGATTTCTGTAAAGATCTGTCAGAGGATATAGTTCCTGCCTGCTCTCTTGCTGGGAAACGTTTTCAAACTCATTAACTTCCATTTATCAGAAAGGAAATGCTTTCTCGCAAGGTTTATAAACCCTAGGAGCACCAAAGGGCTTGCTATGGAGACTGTAGGGTGTGGGTGGATGACTAAGTGTAAGGCTTCAGGATCTCTCTATTTTAAATCCTCCTTGCTCAATTTCTGAAAACCATTTGAAAGTAATCATTTTATTCCCAGCCTGACATTTTCAGCCACATAATCAGTGTCACCTCACTATGAACTCTGCAGAGACTCTATAGTAGAGAAATCAATTTGGGTTAAACCCATAAGCCTCACCTCATCATGTTATCTAGAAGCTGGACTGTAGGAAGGCATGGTGGAATTCAAAATTGGTAACAAGACAGGCAACAGAAATAATTAGTGCTAATATTTGTGACATCTTTATGCCAAGGACTACACCCTAAAAAAATACCATGCATTTTTTTGTTAAATCATTGCTAGTACTCTGAGAAAAAAGAAAGAAAAAAAGAAATGATCACTTCTTAAGTAATTCCTGTGTTTACCAGGACTGAAGTTCTCAAATCCCTAAGTTCTCCTCAAAAACGTCTTCATCAAACACATAGACAAATCCTTCCATAAGTCTACCCGCAGGCAATTGCCAGAAATAACTAATCCAAAGCTTTTCATTCTCATCCTGAAAAAGTAAAAAGCATCAGTTCGCCCCAGAGGGACCACAGTTCCATATGGCTGCCAGCCTGCTTTCTTAGATTCATGCTTGACAGAGTTGTACTAAGCATGTTTGATTAGAGAGCTAATCAGGGGGAAGATAGTGGTAGAGGGCAGAAATAAAGTTTTCTGGATTAAGGTCAAAGGAACCATTGTCTTCTCCGTTCCTGGTCCTTCACAACTGGTGGACCCATTCATAACCTATCCAACAATGACCAAGAAGACTCAGACCCAGATTATAATGTGTGATTCCAGGCTGGAACGTTGTATCAATTGCCAATTTGATCTACTACTCCCAATCTTTTTTTTATTGCTTTTGTTTTTTGTAAAACAAAAAATAACAACAAAAAACAGGGGCTGGGAGTTTGGCCTAGGGGTAGAGTGTTTGCCTAACATGCACAAAGACCAGGGTTCGATTCCTCCATACCTTATACATAGAAAAAAGCCGGAAGTGGTGCTGAGGCTCAAGGGGTAGAGCTCTAGTCTTGAGAAAGTCCAAGGACAGTGCTCAGACCCTGAGCTCAAACCCAGGACTGGAAAAAAAAAGGGTTTAAAAAAATACACTTTTATTGTTAACTTTATTCCTGGGTTCGTTAGCTAAATCTGTAGTAAAGGGTGAATAGTGCATAAACAAAAAGTGAAAAGAGCTGTGGTGCCCAAGAGGCTTCGGCTTAAATCATCCATGTTTAGATTTGATTAGATCTATAAACAAAACAATTTTTAAAAAGAGGGCACCAGCTCTTGGGAATTCTGTGTTGTCCCTTCAGAAGTTGATTCAATTCAGTGTGCTCCACCCATCGAAGTCTCAGCAAAATTCTCCACAAGGTCTGCAGCCTCCTCCCCATGCCCTTTCTCTCTGGCACAGTGATGCTTTTCTATCCATATTATTTGGGCAGAGCTACACCAGTTTCTATAAGCAACTCAACTTGTCTGAGCCAGGTTGGTATGATACTGGGCAGACTGTGATGCACATGATCAGCTGGGTCTCCACATGGCCCCAAATTGTTCACTGCCAAAGCTATCTGAAACTAGGTAGTTCCTATTGCTAATCTCAGCTGAAAGAGACAGGCACAGGTACAAGCCAAGACAGTGTTTTGAGATGGGAAGGGAATATCAACTGAGATATCCCTATTACCAGTTCATAATTATCAGATGCTGACAGTGTTGTAGACATGGATTTTCTGTCTTGATTCCTCTCTTCACTTCATCCTATGATTCATGGGCTGTTGTTACTAAGAAGAAACTGAGGCTTAGAGAAAGTAGTGATGGAACTAGGGTGATACAAGTAGGGAATGCTGGGAGATGCTTTAGAGTTCAAGAGTAAGAAGTCTTACAAATGTGCATGTCTAACTGCTGGATACTGTACATGTTGTAATATTTATTCTTTTTGATTTTTAAAAATGTTCTTGAAAGACACAGGGTAAATGATTGTTCATTCTTCAGGGTCCAGTGGAGAATGACCTTGTATTGGCTATTTTGAAACAATAGTGGTATGTTTTTCAGAAAACATATTATTATTATTATTATTTGTTTATTTATTTTTGGGTGGGTCATGGGTCTTGAATTCTGGGTCTGGGCACTGTCTCAATGCTAGTGCTCTATCACTGGAGCCACAGCACTATTTCTAGTTTTCTGGTGCTTAATTGGAGATAAGAGTCTCAAGGATCAAGGACTTCTGTGCCTGGGCTGGCTTCAAACTGCGATCCTCTTGAATAGTTAGGATTACAGACCTGAGCTACCAGTGCCTGGCATAAAACATATTTTAATGCATTATTCATTCTGTGTGATTTATAATGTCCCATTGTATTTTTTTAATCCAGTGTGTTTACTTGTAGATGTGTAGACATATTCTAATTACCACAAATGATACCTCATTTGTGGATCATGGAGCCTATGTTTCTTTAGATCTGGCTTACTTCTCTTAATATGAGTTTTTTGAAGTCTATTCATTTCCTTATGAATGGAATAATGCCATTCTTTCTGATGGAAGCATATAATTTCATTGTGTATATATACTACATTTTCTTAATCCATTCATCTACTGTGGAGCACCTGGATTGGTTCCATATCTTAGCTATGGTAAATAACGCTGCAATGAACATGGTTGTGATGATAGCTTTAGTGTGACCTTATTTGTGGTCATTTGGTTAAAACTACCTGTATTTTTATTTTCTTGATTATGTTTTTTAAACAGCATCAAAGATTTGAATTTTGCTGATGTGCTAGTCATCTATTTTTACCTTTTATTGCTTATTGTTTTTATATCACATCTAAAATTCCAAATATGAGGTAGTGAAGATTTATTCCTCTTTATGCATGTGTGTGTGGGGGAGGTATTTTTTCTTTGTCTAGTAATACTGGGTGTTAAACTCTGGGCTTTTTGCTTGTCAGGTTGGCATGCTACTACATGATCCATATTTCAAATACTTTTTTATTTTGTTTAGATGGAGTTTGTCATGTTTTGCCATGCAAGAACCATGAGGTCCCCTATCTCTACCTTGTGTTAGGGTTACAGGTATGTTCAAACATGCCTGATTTGTTTGTTGAGAAGGAAGGAGTCTCCCTCTTTTGCCAATGTCTTCCTTTGAGCTAATGACCTTCCGATTTTGGCCTTCTGAATAAAATAGGATCATGGGTGTAAATCACCTGTGGCAGATCACCCTGTCTTCTTTCGAGGGGTTTAGTATGTTAGCTCCTACATTTAGTGCATTGATTCGTTTTGAGTAGATTTCTGTCTGTATGACATAGTATGATTTCTGAGTTCTAAAACAGTCCCTAAGGTTTGGTAGCTAGTAGATGACATGTTTTCCTTTAAACACTGTAGCAATGGACTATGTGGTGATCTCTTAGGTACTGGTGTTTATTTTGATTTAAGAAAAATAAATCATATTGCATTATCCTATCCATCAGATAAAACTATTTGCTTTATATCTAATGGCAGCATGTGGAGTCACAGGGATAGAGAAAATCAACTATCAGCTTATCTACCACTTAGCTGTGGATATCTTACGTCATTATTTGTGTTATTATTACTATTATTTTTTGCCAGTCCTGAATTCTGGGCCTGGGCACTGTCCCTGAGCTTCTTTTGCTCAAGGCTAGTGCTCTATCACTAGAGCCATAGTACTACTTCCAGCTTTTTTTCTGTGATTTTATTGTGGACAATAATCTTATAGACTTTTCTTCAAGGCTGGCTTCAAACTGTGACCCTCAGATCTAAGCCTCTGGAGTAACTAGGATTACAGGCATAAACCCCAGGCCCCTCCCCCAACTATTATTTATATTTATTTTGAAATACGCATGCAACCACTTGACTATAGAGTCCAGCATAATAGAAGCGTATGATATGCCATAAGCTATAATTATGTTTTCTGCAATGTAAACAAGTCATACCTTGATGAATTATTTAGTAAGACCTAGATAAACCAATCTAGCACACAGGTACCTAAAGTGAGCTTGATCCAAATAAATATATTTGTTTGACAAATTACTTCTGTCTGCATGATTTAGCAACTCAGTATGGAACAGCTTTGTTGCAACAAGGAATGAGCCCTGTTTTACTTTTTTCTTTTCACTTCCGAAGTAGGCTGTGATAGTGATGGAGAAAATTATTTTTTATTTCCATATACAGTTGACTGTATATGACTCATACTAGAACTGAAAATGATACTAATGCAATGTATCTGAAAACCAGAAAAGCAATGACATTTAAATAGGAAAATATAAAACCAATAGTGGATTGGATATAACTCATGTGGGTAAGAGAAGTGTCAGAGGGACAGAGATCAGGGTAGTAAGGGTTGTAGGACCCTGGCATATTTGAATGTTCTTAAATTCATGAAGACAGACTTGGGAGGTGGATCTTTGGGAAATCATTAGATCATGAAATTAGAAATCTTGTGAATGAGATTCCTTCCTTATACTAAATGCCCAAGGGCTTGCCGCCTTCTCCTTCATACCATGTGAGGTTGCAGCAAGAAGATACCCTTTGTGAACCAGGAAATGGCCCTTATCAATTAAGGAATCTGCCAGCACCTCCATCTTGGATTTCCCAGCTTCTAGAACTCTTAGAAACATATGTTTGTGGTTAGTAAGCTACTCAGTTGATGCTATAGGTTGAGGTAGCCTTTTTGGGTGGAAATGATACAGGTTTCTCAGACTTGATTTAACATGATTTTTGAATATATCAATATAAATACCTAGGAATATGCTAGTCTTTAAATTAGAAAAGGATCTGTGGTTAGAAATATCATCTGTGTTCCATTATGAAGACTGAATTACCTAAGGAAAATTAGAGATTGAAAAGAGGACCTAGCCTTGAGACCTGGATTCTTTCAACTTGTCATAGTCAATAAAGGGAAAACATGAACAAGGGTTAGGAGTGGCATGCAAAAGCTCAAGTGAATGCTGAGATATGATTGGGAGAACAGAAGCCCTCTGCATTTTCTTTTTTTTATTGTAATTAGTAAAAGGGTTACATGATATTTGCCAGATAGAAGGTGCATTAATTCACATACATTGATACCCTTTCACATGTCTTGGTACCCATTTCCCTCCCCCCCCACACCTCCCACCCGTCTTGGTTTTCCCCCCTTCCCTATCAAATTTCAAATATCCAAATACAAATAAATTCAATATATCAGATAACAAAGTGAGATACTATACCAATATGAGATAACCAAGAGCTATAATTATCAAAACAGCTTGGTACTGGCATAGGAACAGGCCTGAAGACCAATGGAATAGAACTGAGGACCCAGATATTAAACCACAGACCTATGGCCACCTAATCTTTGACAAGGGAGCCAAAAAAATAGAATGGAAGAAAGACAGCCTCTTCAACAAGTTGTGCTGGCAGAACTGGTTAAGCACCTGCAGAAAACTAAAGTTGGATCCTTCTTTGTCACCTTGCACTAGAATTAACTCCAAATGGATCAAAGACTTGGAGGTAAAAGCTGACACACTGAAAACTTTACAGGAAGGAATAGGAGATACACTAGGCCTCCTTGGCACAGGTCGAAACTTTCTTAATAAGGACCAAGAATCACAACAAATCAGAGAAAGGCTGGATAAGTGGGACTGCATTAAACTGCAGAGCTTTTGTATGGCAAAGGACATAGCTAGTAAACTAATCAGGAAGCCTACAGAGTAGGAGAAGATCTTCACCAACCAAACAACGGACAAAGGCCTCATATCTAAAATATATCAACAACTCAAAAAATTGAATCACTCCAAAACTAACCTCCAAAGTAACAACCATCCCATTAAAAAATGGGCCCTCTGCATTTTCTTCCCTTGCTCCCTTTCATCTCCCTTTCTATCTCACCCCCTTTCTCTTATCACAACCTATTTTCACTGACAAGCAAGTAGTTAACAGCCTTCGTGGAAAAAAAAAATCCATGTGTCTGTGAAATAAACATCAGGGACCTGATACCTTCTCACAGCCATGCAAATGAGCTTGGATGAAGATCTTACCTAGTAGAGCCTTGAGATGATGCACCACAGTTCAGGCTGAGGCCAGAGACCTTGGACTAGTAGTTCTCAGGTAAATTGCCCACAAATTCTTGATGCACAGAAACTGATGGTGTAGGGAGTGGGGTGGTATCATCTTTACCTGTGGCTTTCTCTTTTTTCTTGACCTGGGAATGGAAGTAGAGCCTTGCTCTGCTAGGCAAGTGCTTTTCTACTGAGCTGTTATATGATCACCCCCTCCTCATCCCCCCTCCCAGTCCTTAACTTGTGATTCTACTCAATGGCACCTATATCACAGGAACTCCTCATATGCTACCATAACTGCCTCTGTTAT
Source organism: Megascapheus bottae (assembly GCF_031878675.1). Classification (NCBI taxonomy): domain Eukaryota; kingdom Metazoa; phylum Chordata; class Mammalia; order Rodentia; family Geomyidae; genus Megascapheus; species Megascapheus bottae. The sequence goes on from NC_143523.1 coordinate 16,298,921, forward strand.
CCCCATCATATGCTGGAAACTGCAGAAAGGAAAATGTTGCTATAAATAAGGATCCATAATCTATTTTTAATCCTTTGATAATTTCTAGCTTAAATTTGTACACAGGAAGTTCCCAAGTGAGAATATTTTGAGTCCTTTAAGCCAAGTTTCCAGAGATGCCAGATGCCAGATCAATTCATCCATACAGCATAGTGATTAAGTCAATTGGGCTTTAAAGTTTGACAACATGAGTTTCAAACTTGGTTTTGTCATTTACAGGTTATGTGGTTCAGGAAAAATTATGCTCTAGTTTTCTCATGATTTTTAGTTTCCTGATGTGTGAAAAAAGGTTGATGATAATTGTAGCAGGGCTATATGAGGGATAAATAAACAGATTTGTGTAGAGAAAATAACAGACAAAGTGGTATGAGGTCAGCATTGACTGTCATGCAAAGAGATTTTCTTAAGTGACTGTGCCATGGATACTGGTGGCTATGTGGGATGCAAATATCTTGCATATAAACCATATAGTCAGAATTCTGAATGCTTTGGGTTGACAAGAGGGAGAATTTCCTGCCACCTGGATTCATGGAAAGCTTTGTGGAGGTAAAGTCAAAACCTGGGTAGATGGAAACAGATGAAAAGAAGATAGGCAAGGTTTCCTTCTTCCAGTTTTCATGAAGAAGTGTGTGTGTGGAGTTCCTAAGTATTGCATGTCTATCTGCTTCTCCCCCACTCTCTCTTTCTCTCTCATACTAGTACTAGGGCTTGAATTCAGGTCCTCATGTTCTCTCTTGGCTTTTCCATATCAGGATGGTACTCTACTACTCAAGATATCTTTCCAGCCTTTTGCTGGTTAACTGGAGTTAGAGTCTCATGGACTTTTCTGTATGGTTTCAAACTGGGATCCCTAAATCTTATCCTTCTGAGAAATTAAGATTTCAGATAAGACCCACTGGCACCCAGCCTTCCAATTCTCTTTTGTACAATGTTTCTATCCAAGATGACAAATTCTTCCAATGAAAAAAAGCTCTTTATTATCTGCATGCTTCCTGGCTATCTGTTAGTGTGGTATAGTATTTTCTCTTTTGAAAGAGTCAAGGTGAACATAAAGCGTCCTACCACTTTTTCCAATTCTCCCAGGCTGAAAATGCTTCTCTGACTTACTTGTTTCTATGATACTTGTTATTGCACCAGTCAACCGTATTGTAATATAATAATAATTTGTGCCTTCCTCTCTACTTCATTATAAGACAGGATGCATGGATGCATTCTTTTTGAGGTTTCAATTTTTTTTTGTGGGTCATGGGGCTTACACTCTTGGCCTGAGCACTGTCCTTGAGCTCTTCAACTCAAGGCTACCGCCCTACCCCATGAGCCACAGCCCCACTTACCATTCTCTAGAGGTTAATTGGAGATGAGTCTCTACATCTTTAGTGCCCAGGATGGCTTTGCACTATAATCCTCAGATCTCAACCTCTTCAGTAGCTAGGATTACAGGAGTGAGCCACTGTGCCCAGCTTAGGTTTGAATTTCTTTACCCAAAGTTCCTTTCTTGATGATATTCACTTAAGCGGAATTTCCAGGAGAAACCACCTGTGGGTCTGATGGGGAATGTATATAACAGAACACATGGATATTTATGAAGAAAAAAACAATATAAACTTGAAAATACAAAGCACAAGTGGAAATATGCTCTACATTTAGACTATGATCTGTACTTGCAGAAGTGTGGAGAAAGTGGTAAATTTTTGGCATTGTCTATTGGCTTAGAGAGAGGTTGATTAGCTGGTTTAGAACATTGATCTGCTATCCTCGTAATGTCCTGTGGCCTGTTTGATGGATGTGCTCATAAACTGATCATGGTTTTAAAGTGCTTTGCTAAAGTCAACATGCCTACAGGAAGGCAAGCATCACAACAAAACAGTAGCAGTTCCTTCAAATTATAAGGTAGTTTACTGAAAAGCAAGCATTGCTTTAAGTATCTGAGCTACCTTACTCACTTAAATATTAAAACACATCTGAGGTGGCTATTATTGTTTTTATTATGCAGCTTCAAAAGATGAAGTGATTTTTCTCAAGCTGTTACGAGTAATGCATTTATTTGATTATCAATGCTTGTACTATTCTTGTATCTGAAATAATCCGGTGTAATTGGTTTGCTAGAAGGCATGGGGACAGGTAGAGAAAATAACTTATTAGGGGGATTGTCACTGCACACAATAAAATCCACAATTATCAATAGATGAGAAACGGCCAGAGGGTTAGGCCATCGTATCTTTCACTGCTCATTTACCTTGCAATTTGGAATCCTTAGCATCTAGGATGCATAATGAAGAAGGCCACAATCAAAAGACCTCACAGCATTAATGGACCTTGGGGTAGAAACTGTAAATACTGAGAAAGACAGATAAGGTAGAAGAGCGCTTTCTCCTCTGGGCGGGACTGCACCCACTGAAACATCGCGAAGGTCTTAGGAGTGGGTGATTCCATGTTCAGTCTCTCTTCTATTCACCATGTAGGAGGAAACCGAAGACATAACTCATAGTCCAGAAGGCCTTGCTCTAGTCCCAACCATTCCAGATAACCTACACTGGCCTGGGAAGACATCATTTCTGAGCTAAGCCTTGGTGACGTTTGGCTGCTCACTTTACAGCTATTCTCATTCAGGCTGGAGAGTGAGGAGAAGGATCTCTTTCCCTGCTGGTTCAGCAGAAAGCTTATAATCGGCAATTGGACTGATAAGAGGCCTCTACTTGGAGAGACTAGAAGGTAGGCTATACTGGTGCAAACTACAATGCCACATTTGTATGCCCTGCTCCTTTTAGGGTTTATATCCAAGCTGTTCAACTCATGCATTTTTTTTTTTTTAGCATACTTTCTAGTCAGCAAGGAGACACCTTTCTGTGCTATTCCCAGGTATGCAAATTAGGCAATGAAAGGGTTCTTTTGGTTGCCTACTGGAGTTCCTTATCACCCAGAGAAAGCTGAGCTGGAAACTCAAAGAGGAAACAATGGGCAGCAACAGCCATAGCAGCTTTGGCAGCTGGCCTAGTAGCTAGCAGGAGCTGATGGCAGAGAGGGTCTGATGGGAGATGTGATGGGAAACAGAGGCTGTGTAAAGCCCAAAGGAGGTGGAAGTATAGAGAAGGCCATGGACTGAAGGCTCTGGTTGCTGGAAAAACTCCGGAGAGCTGTAACTCTTGAGTGTGAAGGGTCCTGGGGTTGGGGGTGGGGATGGGAGGGCGGGGGGGGGGAGGGGAGGGGCTTGGCTAGGATCAAAGGATGTGCCACAGAGTGTCTCAATATCTAGGGCTTGAGAGCTGTTATACCAGCTGCTCTTAGGAGCTATAGATACTGACAACCAAGGTGGGTAACAGTGACTTGTACTGTGATTACCACTAACTAATTGACTAACTAACTAAGTAACTAACTAAGAGCTGAGACTAATAGTAGCTTCTAAGGGGTAGGCCCCTGGTGATCAAAGCCCAGAGCAATAAGGCTGCATCCCAAGAACCTGGAGCTGTAAGCCTTTGGTCTCTGGAGCTGTAAACCTTTAGCTCTTAGAACTTGGAGCTGTAAACCTCTCAATCAGTCAGCTCACCTTATGAGCTTTTGACACGAATAAGCCTGGATGTTCCAACATTAACAAAGCTATTCCTCACTTATTCAGGGAGATGAGTAATATGCTAAACTTAGGATCATTTCCCCCCCCCCCATTATAATTTCACCTTTGTAGAAATGCTCCCTTCCTTCTCTCTAGTTCAAGTTTAGCAGTGATCAAGTTTACTGCATTTAATTTTTTAATTTTGGAAGCTGGACGTTTTGTTTTGACAGACAAAAGCATTGGGCACACTCACGCATTCAGCATTCACATATACACATGCCAAGCTGACTTCTGACTTAAACTTCATTTCCCATTAGAGTACCACTTCGATGGGGAGGAAAGCTGGAAACAATAGGAAACATGGAAACATTACAAATTTGATTGCTAGTATGCGGTTGACAAACTAGAAACAGCTTTCATGCTCACCAGAGGGGCTGATAACACAGAAGAAGCAGTAGAGCAGCTTGAAGAGAGGACAGGTTCCGAGCCAGACAGACTTGAGACTGACTGTACCACCATTTGTAAATTTAGTATGCCAGTAACTATTTAAAGAAACTAACAAAGAATAAGGAAAGATATGCATGAAATGTGCTAACTATAGCACCTGGCAGGAAGTAAGTATTCAAAAGTAAAGGCTATTCATAGAATTGGGAAGATGAATTAAAAATCTAAGTAGACTATCAGACACCACGTCTGTAATTCTAGCTACTCAGGAGGCTGAGATCTGAAGATCATGATTCAAAGCTAGTCCAGGGAAGAAAAGTCCATGAGACTCATTTTCAATTAACCAACCAAAAGGCAAAACTAAGGGATAATGCCCAGGCCCATGGGTCAAGCCCCAGTATTGGCACAAAAAATATCTGTATAGATTGCAGTATTACATAGATGCAATATGAAACAAGGACCAAAGCAGACCCATATTCCTGCCCTAAGCCTGAAGGGCCACACCAGCATCTCTTCTTCATCATAGTGTCCTAGGTCAGGACCAAACTCTTGCTTCTTCCCTTTTTCTTTTGATTCATAATGCTGTATGAACTCAGGGCCTCATACTTATTAGACAGATGTTCTTCAGCCATGCCTCTATTCAATTTTCCTGTAGTTTTTGTGGATTGGGGCGCAGGCTGGCCTCAGGTGAGATAATTTTACCTAATGTCTCCTGATTGGTACAGATGTACATCACCACAAAGAGATTCTCAGTTGACAGAGGGTCACTAACAATTGTCTCGGCTGGCCTTGAGCAGCGGAACTCCAGATTTCTATATCATGAGTAGCTGAGTATAAGCACATGACCAACAATGTCCAACTGTGTCAGATACTTTCTAGGTCCTCTTTGGAGCTCAGCACATTGTGTGAGCTCATGGATCTGTCCTGTTGGTCACAGGAGACAGAGATCTTCATGTTATTAAGGACTGGGTATATTTTGATTACTACTTTATGCCCAACAGCCGTCATGATACCTGCAGAACAGTGCTGATTCTACATCTGCAGAATTGACTCTAAAGAAAGACATACTTGGAACAAAAAGAGAATATGGGATGGTTTTTCCTCTACCAAGGAGCTTCCATAGATTCCTAGATATTATTCAAGTTGTTTCAGAGATAATTTAATGTGTAAAGCAATGCTTAGTTGCTTAGCAAGAATAATGCTTAGCAAAAAATTCTAAAGTCCTTTAATATCCTTTTATAAATGTAATTGAGAAGATGCTTTAAAAATAGCCCTAGAGCCATCCAGCCTTATTAAAATAAAATATCATCTTAGAAAAATAATTTCCATAAATGAGTACTCACTAATTTTCTAACAATGAGAAAAAAGTAGATAATAAAGTCCATAATACCTGTTATTACATTATTGCAGCCTAATATTCTAACAAAAAATGGCATCGGGCCCAGAAAATTATTTCTCCTACATTTTGTTTCATCAATACCTTGATCTGACTAATGTTTCTCATATATATGTAATCTAGGGTAGAACATGAAGGTTGTGTATTGGTCAGGTGGAAATAAAATCTGAGCATTGCCTGTAGCTTTCCCAATGAAAGTTCTTGTATTTCATTTTAGGTTTTAGCATAATTTATATCATCCAAAGCATTTTTTGTGAAAGCTGGATGACATGTTTTGAATGCCTTTGATTTTTTTGATGCTGGTCCAGTGTTTGAGCTCAGGGCCTTGGTGCTGTCGAGATGCTTCTTGTTGAAGGTTAGCTAGTACTTCATGTCTTGATCCACATCCTCACTTCTGACTTTTTGGTGAGTCTCTCAGACTTCTTTGACAGATAGTTTTTGGCCTTCCTGATGCCAGGACTGTGAGAAAATAATTTCTGTTGTTGAAGATCAGCCAGTCTTAAGTACTTTGTTATGGCAAACTAAGATGACTAATAAACTGACATTAAACATTTTTAAAAATTGACTTTAGTACAAGAGAGTAATAGCAAAACATTTGGATGTATAGAAAACAATGGCAATACAGTGAAAAAAATGTATATGTGGTAACCAGCAACACGAAGCATATTAGAATCACCAGCTTTCGTGTGTGTGTGTGTGTGTGTGTGTGTGTGTGTGTGTGTGTGTGTGTGTGCTGGTCCTGGGGCTTGAACTCAAGGCCTGGGCACTATCCCTGAGCTTTATTGCTCAAGGCTAGCACTCTACCACTTGAGCCTTATTACTACATCTGGCTCTTTTTTTTTTTTTTTGGTGCCCTACAGTCTTTTGGTATTTTACAGACTTTTCTAAATGCCCTGGCTTTGATCTGGGATTTTTAGATCTCAGCTTCCTTATAGCTAAGATTATAGGCATAAGTCACTAATGCTAATGCCTTTCATTTTAAGAAATGATTTTGTAAAGATGATTTTATTTGCCATAGTGCCTTAGTGTACCATGATTAAGATAAAGAACAAAACACTGGGATGCCCAACCTCAACTAATGTTTTGTGAACCAGAAATAAATTTGATTACATTAAAAAACTGAAATATTAGGATTTTGTGTTCCTCTCACATAGTGTATCCTATCCAGACATTACTTTCTCAGTTTCCCAAAGGTCAACTTTCAGTCTGCTAATTTGACTTTTGTACATAGCTTTCAGGTAGCTCTGGAAAGCTAATGAAATGTGAGGAAGAGTTATTCCCCCTAGGGACTGAGATGTGAGATACAGTGAAATCTCCATACATTTTTCTCATGATTCTTGCTAATTCTGTGGGAGATAAATTTCTTTAGATCATGGTAAATTTCCTGAATGAATACTTAAAGATATTTGCTGAGGAATTTACCAAACACTGCAAAAACAATTATTTCACACACAGAATCTGGTCAGTTTGGGCAACACAGATTCATTGGAAACTCTTTAATCTAGTAACCAAATGTTTTATTGGCCTGAATCTTTTTCTTGTGGATGTACCTCTTTACATTTCTGGCAATTTATTCTGCTCAACTTACTGTGTTTGTTCAAATATAGGTGGGCTTAATATAAATTCCTTATTTTTTACTAACACTATAATCTGGCTTTGCTTTTATTAAATAATAATACATTTATCTTGGAGAAAAATTCAGTTTTTTCTTTACAAATCCTGTAGAAGTGGAAAGTTAAACCTTAGAGATTATGATTAGAGTTGTACTTGGGCAAACTCATCTACATTAATCTCATCCTGGGACCAATTTTCATTACAGAAAATCTTTTTCATACTAGGGAACTAGGGCAGGGAATATTAGTGTCCTGAGATAATAAGAAAGCCCCACTCTGTATACTAGAGTTTTAATGATACAAATAGAGATCTCTTTATTGACAAAAGTTTTCTCTTCTTATAAATTTTGTACCTCTCTAGAAGATTCTATTCCCACAGCTAGACAAAATCTGAACACATAATTTTCTATCAAGACTATTACTTTTAATGGCAGTTATATATCTTTGTACTTTAAATGTTATGGTACAGGTATTTTAAGAGTTCTGAAAAACTAAAAAAAATATGGAAGAAACACAAAGAAAGCAGATTTTGTGCTGAATTAAATGCCCAAATTAGTAATGCATCAATAAAGCAATATTGGAAAATCTCAGCAATTTAAAAATGAATATCATAGATGTTGGTGCACACCTGACATAATTTGACTATTTTTTCCATGCCATACTTTCTGTCTATATCTCCCTTTTCTGCATGTGTGTCCACATGTACATACACACATGCGTATATAGAATCTTGTACTTAATTTTTTTCTGATTTGGCAATGATATGAAGGCCTCTCAGTGTTGCTCTATTACAAGCTTTGTTATGCATAACTTAAGAACAAGAGCCTATGTGTTTGTTCTGATCATACGACATGATGGTTATAGGAAAATCCACACTTGCATCATCTCTCTCTCTCCTCTCTCTCTCTCTCTCTCTCTCTCTCTCTCTCTCTCTCTCTCTCTCTCTCTCTCTCTCTCTCTCTCTCACACACACACACACACACATGCATACAGCGGGTCACTTTAATTTGCTTCAAATGTAGTTGGTCACCAAATATATGTGTTTCTTGACTGTATTGTCATTTTTTTCTATATACTCAGCTAGTTTGCAATGACTGTCTTGGATCAAAGATTATAAAAACAATGCTTAGTGCCATATTATTAGTAATCTTAGTCTGCCATAACAAAGTACTCAAGACTGGCTTCTTCCAACACAGAAATTTATTTTCTCATAGTCCTGGAATCAGAAAGGCCAAGACCCTAGGCTGTCAAGGTTGCTTCTAAGCATTCTTATATATACTTTAGTTTTGATTTGCAGCTACTTTTTTCTTCCGGTGATTATTAGAGTTTCCACAAGACCAGATTCTAGCTTCATCCCTGAAACATTACCAGGAAGAAGAAACTGATGATTGAAGGGACCACTGGGAGAGTCAAGCAGTGCCTGACCCTTGTTTTCTACAGAAACTATACAGAGAAAACTCTTATTTGTTTTCTCTTATAATATTGCCATTATCATCATTATTTTCTCCTGTAGGAGCAGGAAAATTTAGAAAACTTACAGCACAGTGAATAAATAGAATTAGGCAGTATCTTTTGGTGCCCAGATGGGTAAATTGGTTTAGTTCATGGCAAATGCTGATGCGTTCTCAAAAATAATTTCTAATGATTGCATTGATTCTCACACAATCCCAACTTCATAAGGGTAGTTCCATTTGTGACAATGGCAGAGAGCCTGTAAACAAGATGGCAGACCCTCTGCAGTAGGGGTCAGCTGATGGGGAAGGCTTATGGGAGTTGAATTGGCATAAAGATGGCAGCAGAAAACACCCAATTATTCCACAGTGGCTTGGTCTTATATTTCTGATAGTTACTATGATCAGTGATAATTACGACTACTAATAACAACAACATTGGAAAAGCAAATAGAATTAAAGATATGAAATAAGGAGGCCTGGGCAATGTATTAATAATTCAAAATGGAAGCAGGCACTTGAGAGATAGAACTAAAATTTCCCCGATTGCCATAAATATGCCTGGTCATAGTAGGCAAGAGCTCAATTGGTTGAGACATAAAGAAAATTGATTATCATCTTGAGCTTTGAGTTAACCAAATATAAGCTGATATATTGACACCATTTCCTAGGTGTTTAGCTTTGGGAAAGTCACTAAACTTTATAAGGAAATATAAGTAGATATCAATCAAAATAGTGACTATAAAATAACCTGAAAGCAACGAGTCCTATCTTTATGGTTGTTAATCACATTGTAATTTAAAAAAAGGATCCTTCCCAAGTTTAGAATTTTTTTACCTTCTTGCTGTCAAAAAAGTTAGGCCACCTTCACATCCAGTCATTCTTTAAATGGTTTATTTTAATTTTCTTTATGAAAATACATCAAAGAAATGTGCTGCAAATTAGCATTTGTATTACAGCCTCATTTCACTTGCTGAGCAATCCGTTGATTGCTATTTTTCCTCTAAATTGTAATTACTCTCCAATTGCTCATACATTTAAACAATCAATGCCATTGTCACATCCTCAGATAAAAAATATCGTGATAAAATTTATCTGATGGGAAAGGCAATTGTCAAATAATGTTTCCAGTTGTATAATGTTGCATCAGTAATTTAACATAGTGTCTCCAGTGTTTATGCTTATTAACCACAAGAAAACTCCAGCATAATATTTACCTAGAAATCACTACTGCACTAATAAACAAGGGAAAACAATTCCAGGCTAGGATTGCCAGCTATATATGGAGTGAGCAATGGAAAGACCTTCTGCTGCCATGAGCTACAGCCGTTAGACCCTTGCAATATGAAGTGTTTTCTAGTTAGCATCATTGCTGTCATAAGAGATGTTGTTCAGAATACAAAATCTCTGGCCTCTCCCCAGACTTACTGAATCCAAATATGTGTTTGAAGGAAATTCTCTTGGAGATTAAAGTTTAACTATTTCAAAAAGAAAAACAGACTCTTGGGCTCTACTAGCAGAGATCTGCAATAGAGCAAAATCTTGATACATAAGGCCATATAATGTGAAGCTAATTGAAAGGACTTCCAGGATATTGAAACAAAAGCCATATAATGAATGATTGTTGTCCTTAATGTACTATGTTGTCTCTCATCTCCTTTGCTGTCCCTTGGTTATCTCATATTGGTATAGTATCTCACTTTGTTATCTGATATATTGAATTTATTTGTATTTGGATATTTGAAATTTGATAGGGAAGGGGGGAAAACCAAGACGGGTGGGGGGTGTGGGGGGGGAGGGAAATGGGTACCAAGACATGTGAAAGGGTATCAATGTATGTGAATTAATGCACCTTCTATCTGGCAAATATGTAACCCTTTTACTAATTACAATAAAAAAATTAAAAAAAAGAAAAACAGACTCATTCATAACCGTTTTGTAATTTTGTCTTATACAATGCATATCTTATGTCAAACAATTGAAAGAATATCAGATTTAATGAATAACAAATCAAGATCATAGGCAAAAGTAAAATATAATCTCCTTACCTTGCAGCCTTCCTATTGTCTATAGGTGTGAGAGTGCAATATCATAAAGAGCAGATCTGGCTATCCAAACTGTTTTATAATATGCTTTTCTTCTCTCTCAAATGTTAATACCTTATGTAGGAAAAGAAACATGTTATTTTATATTTTATTTAATTTTTTTGAGTGTGTGTGTGTGTGTGTGTGTGTGTGTGTGTTTGTGCTAAGGCTTGAAATCAGGTTCCTTCACTCTTGCTTGGCTTTTTGTTCTAGACTAGTGTTTTTACTACTTGAGCCAAAGCTCCACTTCCTGTTGGCTAGTTGGAGACAAAAATCTCATGGACTTTTTTCTGATTGGTTCGAAGTTAAATTTTTTTTTTCAATTTTATGATATTATAATGATGTGTCCAAGTGGAACATTTTTGTGATATACCTCCTTGCATTTGTCCATTTATCTCCTGAATTCAAGAAATAAATCATTTGTCACATACACCGAGGCACACATACACACAAAATGTTTTGGCAGAAACAAGTAAACAAAATCTTGACAGAGAATCAAGAGTGCAGGATTCTAATTTTAGTTTTGTTTCTAACTTCCCCCCTGCCATCAAAGCTTGCACATTCATAGATGAGAAGCTTGAAAACCATTGTTATATCTCTCCATTAAATCTTTCATGAAAGCAGAAATGTCAAGAGTCTATCATATTTGACATTACAAGGCATTTTGCAAGGAATTTCAAGTTCTTAATCTTTCAGTCATTAATCAAATGCACTTAGTTGCATCTAATATCAAATTTTATTTGCTTGTCTTTAATTCATATCAATTTGATAGTAGGAAAAGATGGCCTAAGGTGATAGTGGCTTCCTGAGGGAACGATGTTGGCATTCCATAGTCTCTATACTTGAGAAGTTATGGAGCCTTGATTTAAGTCAGATTTTGATCCCAAGATATTAGTAAGCATCAAGTTTAGCATTAGTTAGCATTAAGGTAAGCATTAGTTAGTATTAGACAACAGAGTTCAGTCTCAATTCTGCTATTTGCTAAGTTTATGAATTTTGACAGATCATAGCAACTCTTTTTACCTCACTTTCTATATCTAAAATATGACTGTCCACAGAGATTTATTTTGTGTATCTCAGTGTGAAGAAAATGCACAAGAGATGGCAATTTTTAACATGCAGAGAGTGCTCAATAACTTTCAGTACTTATAGTTATTTGGAATTATAAATTTCTTACCACTCTGGAAGCTTTTAGAACTATGAGAGAACAAAGACATCAATAATATCCTGTGATTGTGAAGGAAGCTGAGGTCTAAGAGGATCTGAGTAACTTAGAATAAGTCAAGTTGTTCTAAACTCATAGATAAAGAACAGAATGTTGGACAAATTTTACATTCTCTTTTCATTAAGTAAATCACCATGTCCACTGCACCTTGCTCTCACCACCTATCTACTGATCAGCTATACAAAAATCTATCTAAAGTAATTTTCACTTCTATCACCACACATACATTGTGACCATATTTACCTGGCATAGTAGTCATGCCTGTAATTTCAATTATTGAGAAGGCTGAGGGTAGGAGAATAGAGAGACAAAAACAAACAAAAACAAAACAACAAAACCCCACCTGACAGGCACCAAAAAAATCTCTGTAGGCAGTCTTATTTTAGATGTAGAAAGTGAGGTAAACAGAAGTGTTATGGTCTGCCAAAATCCACATGTAAATTGTTTGATTTTTTTGTCATTGGGTCTTGCATTTTTTCCAGGCTAGTCTGGACCACAGTTCTTCTATTTACACTTTCTACAAGAACTGGGACAACAGGCATAAGTCACCATATCCTGAGTTTTCTGTCCAGATGATCTCTTGGATTGTTTTCTGTCTGGGCTAGTTCAAACAGTGAGGTTTCCCAATCCTTTCCTCTGGAGTAGCTGAGACTCTAGGCATGTGGCCATGGTGGCTGGGCAGATTACTGTTTGTGAAATCAGTGGATTAGAGAGGGACAGGTAGATAAGGGAAAAAGAAACCCTAAATTAATGACAGGTATGCTTGTTTTCATTCCTATAATTATTTTGAAGTTTGAATGTACACCCATATCCAGAAAAAAGTGTGTTACTAGAATAGAAAATACTAGACTTCAGCTCCAAAAGATTCTGTTCATTAGCTAAGGAAGTTATGTGACTTCTCTGAGAATTATATTTCCAGGATTGCTTATATTTATAAACTTTTTAGAAAGCTTTACTGTTCAGACTGCCAAGTATTCTAAATTGGACAAATCTCCTGGAAATTATTTAGAAGGTAGTATTTATTTGCTGTTGGCAAGCTTATTTCCCAAATCCTCATCTAAGAAACAAGGCCACCTCCCTAGTACATATATGACAGGTAATTCCTAAACTCCCATAAATGCTGTATTCTTTTTCCATGTTGTCTGCAATTGACACATGAAATATGCTGTCTTTCACCTGAAATGAATGGCTCTAGTAGTTGCTGGTACCCATTGTTGCCTTCGTCCTGATGTTTCTTTATTTCTGTGAAAATAATAGTCATTAAATTAAATAAAAATTTTAATTAAAATCAGAATAATTATGCAAAGAGTTTCTCTGGAGTCATTGACATGTCATAGACCACACATATGAAGAAAAGCATTCACAAACTTACTGTCTTTAAGAGAAAGAAAATGACACATGTCCACAAAGAAATTAGGGGTGTTCCTTACAGAGTACAGTAGTGGAGGTTTGTGATAATTCATTGAAACAGGCTGAGCAACCATCGCCTAAGTTCGAGACTCTTAGCTACTGCATCACAGATGCAGTTATGCCTAATGGACTGAGTGCTGTATAGACTGTTGGCTTATTTAGTCACTTTGGGAAAGATTCTCACTTGTTAGAACATATGATTTATTCATAAGAAGTGAAGAATTTTTTGTTGTTGCTTTGCTTTGATGTTTGCTTTACATATAAAAAGAGAATCTACAAGCCAGAATCTGTCTTCTGTATTCCTGAGCATCCCATAGCATGTTTTCTTTCCTTGCCACAACTGGCCTCATGGATTTCTCTGATCCACCTGTAGTTTCTGTTCTGGGCTGGAGAGAGAAAGGAGGTAAGTAGCATCTTATTGGACACAGCATTGGATGCTTTCTGGGTCCTCATGTTACTTCCAATGTCCTCATGTTGCTTCTAATGCCTGTGTCTTCTTTCTTCATGACTCATTGAATTCCTAGGTTCATACACCCAAGTACCTGAGCTAGTAGACACCTCTCACATAGTACCAGTTTCTAGAATATGATACCCACATTTGCCTCTTCAGATATAAAAAAACAGGCTGTGAATTTATAATTTATGTGCCCCTCCTTCCTGCAGCTCTGTTTCAAATGAAATGCCTTGGGGCAAACACGACTCTTTCCTTACTGCAACATCGAAGCTGATAGGCTCAGTTTTTATTGCAGAAAGTGTTTTCCATGACTTATACTAAGATGAGGAAATGCTGAGGATATTATTTAAAAAGCTATGGTTAGTCTCCTGGAATGCAGTTTGGATGTTTGCAAATGTACTTGACAGAGTTGAAGATGTTTAATCTCCTTTCTGTCAATATATCAATAAGAAAAGAGTTGTTATAGATGTTAGCTTTGCCCAAACTACATGCTCAGCACCATGTTAGTTTCTGTAGGAGATTTAAAGGGAACATAAATGAAAATCTCTAGCCTCAAATAGTTTTTAATCCAGATGTAGGCACACAAATATGTCATCATACTCAGGAAATGAGACTTTGCACAAAAAGGATATTAGCTAACATCAACGGATTTTTTTAATATGTCGGACAACTTATATTAGTGATTTCATAGAGACACAACTCTAAAAGATATCAGTTTTCCCCTTCCAATTTTATTGACTATAAACTGGAGTTCAGAAACTTTGGCCTCAGGTTATGTGGTAATCAGAATGTTCGGGCCTCAGGGGTGTCTGACTTCAAAGCGGGTGCTTTTTCCTTTAAATGGGCAGTTTCCACTTCCTACTGTGCATTTGAGTCAATTGACTCAGGTTTTAAAAATACAGATTCCTGAGCCATGCCATCAGAGATTCTGTTCATTTGAAGCCTGGGAAATGACATATTTAAAGAGTCTCAAGTGAATCTAATGGGGGACCAACTGTGCCAAACAATATTGCTATTATATAACCAAATGCCAAACATATGTATATGTTATGAGTAGAGAGTTTGATATGTGAAAAAGGAGTTTGTTAGGGCAAGCTAGAGTGAGACACTTGACCTCTAAAAAAATAAATGCTTGATATCTCTCTTTCTTACTGGTCAAGCTTTTTCCCCTTTCTTTTTCTTTTTCTTTTCTGCAGAATCATACTAACATCATCAGGTTTTGTTGTACAAAGATAAAGAAGTGGACAGAATTATCACGTGTGTACATTGCTGACTGTTGAGTGTACTGTCTATTACCTTTCTGATGCCATTTAAGCATCACAGCTCTTTGGGGTGTGATGAGTCAGGCAACTATTTACCAATGAGAAGACTGAGATCCAGGGTGATGGAGTGCCTCGCTGAGCATTGCTTGGTGAGTTACTTACCCCTTCCAGTGCTCATTTCATTGCAGCACACAGCTTAAGCTGCTCCCACAGCACTGGACTTTGTGACACTGCTGCAAATTGAATGATGAGATCAATAATTGAAGAAGCGACTAATTGAATGAGGTGAAGGGTATGGCTATATTAAAAACAATCACGGTGCTTGAAAGTACTCCTTAAGCATCTAAGACAGATGCAGTTCAGGTTGTATTATCATAATCATTCCTCTAAATAAATTATTCAAATTAGGCGATGCATGCTTATGAGCTTGTGAAATGTAGATAAGCACATTTCTTTCTCTTCCCCCAATTCCCCCCAAGTCTCTTGCTTAGGGCATTAGTATGCATTCCTTCATCTCTTTTTCTTCTCCAAATATAATGGCCTGAAATGCTTCAGATCATCACCAGGTAAAAATCACAGGAATGTTCATTCAAGGACAGGCAAATGCACTGTCCTCCAGCAAAATATCTTATTTAGCTTGTGATATAGAAATCGTGTTGTTATAGAATAATTAATTTTGGGGCGACAGCTACATGAAGCTTTTACAGGGAGGAGTTGGAAATACCAGATGGTGTTATCAATGATTAGCAGATGTTTGCCATTGAGCTAGAATCTTTGGTTCTAATTCCCAGCGTAAAATGATTTTGGGAAATAGAGTGCAGCCAAGTATTATGAGTCGTCAGTGTGGAAGGCTGCGTGGAGAGGAGCTCACTGGATGGCAAAGCCAGCTCTTTTGGTGGAAGGTGGAGATAGAAGCCCCCATAGTCATTACCCTTTATACCTCCCAGAGAAACTTTAATGAAATGAGGACTTTTGGCCAGGATACTCAAGAAGATCCATTGGTTGGTAATTGAAATGTAAGGAGGAAAAGAAAAGTTGCAAAATTATGATGTATCACAGTTAAGTAAAATAAACAATAATACTCAAGTAACTAAAAAGATACAATCAATAAAAATAGAGGTAAAAGTTACCTAGTGCATTTGAAAAAGGTGTGTGTGTTGCTAATATTTTGTGAGGTATTGTCATTAAACTCATTTGCACAAGAGAACAGAATACTTTTGAAGCCATTAGAACTGACTTTACATTCTAGTAGTGGTTGAGGGAGAAACCCTGCTTTCTTTTGGAAATCTCACCTGTTCATTTTTATATATCTGTAAATAGATACATTTGTATTTGTATATTAGCAATAAAGAAGATTAATGATTCAGAGAAGTTAACCCATTTGGGTTAGGCCACACCATGGTTTTCTGATTAAAGGATAAATGAGGTTTAAAACATACTGTGTGCGTGCGCGTGTGCACGCGCACACACACACACACACTCGCACACATATTCAGCTGGGTGATTTTTCATCTGAGTGTGTACAATCTTATATTAAATAATATTCAAAGGAGTAAGTGACATCCATACATTATATGGAACAAGGCTTAAAACGCAAAATACCAAGAAAGACTAATACACTAGTGAGTCCAACCTAAGTGCCTAATAATATAATTCTACAAACTGAGAATTAAAGAGAAGGAGATTTATGTCACTCACAGTTCTGGGCCTTCAAGGATTTGCATCTAGTAGCAGTACCCATGCTTGAGTAGTCCTGAGTTAGCATATGGCAGCACATAGTTTACAGCTGAGGACCAGCGACTCTGTGTTTGCATGCATGCATGTGCATGTCTGTGAGTACATATATGTCCATGCTTATGTCTGCTTATTTGTCCTTTTGTCTACTCTCTTACCTTCTTTACATAAAATCACAGATTTAATCAAGAAGGCACCATCTGGATAAACTGCCTACGCCTAATCACTTCTCAAAGTCTCCACCTCTCACTACCACAGTTAGGTTGACTTTCTAGGCCTCTGAATATTTTTCACAAATTTGAACATAAAAAGCCTTGTGGAAAACTTGAGGTGTGTTCAAATCATAGCAATTATCTATAGGACTTTTGGTTGCCAGTGACAGGGACCCAAATCAAAGTTTATTTTAGAGGGAAAATGGAATTTGTGACACCCACTCCAAATTTCAGGATAGAAGAACCAGCATATTCCCTCTTTCTCTCCATGTCCCTCCCTCATTTCTTTTTCTTCTCTTTTACTCTGTTCTGGTGATTCTGCTGTCTTGTATCTTCCCTCTTTTTATTTTAGAGAGTAATATTCTTCAGACCCAAAGGAACATAGGCCCATGGTTTCCCTCATTTGTAATAATTGGTACATATCTAGAATTCTCCTAGCAGAGGATCACAATAGCTCAAAAGCTATGTACATGTGGCCATACAGAATGAGACTAAGAGAAATGAACTCTAGAATATGGTAACAAGAGGGTTATCTTTGTTATTGTTGTTCTTAATATACCATGTGAAGTTATTTCTTTTCTTTTTTCTCCTTTATGGCTTATCTAATGATGTTATTGTATCTGACTTTGTTATCTGGTATATTACATATATGTTTGTTTGAAATGGGAAAGGGAAGGGGAAAAACAAGATGATTGGGAGGGGTGGGAGAAGGCAAAGTGGGACAAAAACATGAGAAGGGATATCAGTATTGAAGTAATATATCCACTACCTATGAATATAACTGTAACCCCTCTATACATTACACTGACAATAAAATAGAGTAAAAAAGAGAGTAATATCCTGGCTTACACAATCATTTTGGCTGGTGATGTTATAAGGAAAGAGACCCTTCCTTACCCAGTGTTGAGAGACCTCTGCTTGGCCTTTACTGTATTTCCACGTACCAGTCTTCTGGTACATGGTCAGGGCCTATTCGTGAGCATATTTGTCACTCATGGTAGAACTGATTGACAGCTGAAGCCATAGCAACAATCAAACCCTCTTGCTTTCCTGTCAAAATGCAAGGAAGAACATAGATTGATTCAGATTAGGGCGTCATAGTTCTAAAACCCAGGGATATTGCTTCTCCACCAAAATTACCCCATCCCAAGTCATAGAAATGGTGATTAAGGCAGCTTCTGAATGGAGGGACTTAGGGAGGGTAAACTAGGCAATAAGAGTCTGTGACAATGGTTGACATTCAGACTATTACCCAGGAGAGATTTTTGACAGTTTTATTTACAGGGCTTCTAAATTTTCTCAAACCTGAAAACCCAAGGCAAATCCGCATGCCTATTGCAAATGCACTTCCATATTGAATGGTTTAAGATTCAGCACAGAATGATGACTGATAATATAGATGCAGCTGATGAAAATGATAATTAATAACTATGATTAAGAAGTACTTACCCAACCTATGATTTTAATCATATCTTTCTCTGAGTGTTTTTTAAAAACTCATCTCAGTTTTCTTAATCATTGCTAACCAGGAATACAAGAATTAGAGATGCCATTGTCTTGAAAGTTATTTTGTAGCCTCTGCCCCACATGTGTGCATTCCCAAACTGTCTTTGTGCCTCATTTTCAAGTCAGTTAGTGCTGGAAGCTTCTGAGGGAACAATATGATATTGAGACTTTGAATTCACATGACTGCCAGCTGTCATCCATGTTATGAAGCCAGTGTTTTTCGACAACAAAATCCCCAAACCTCCAAGCAACAGTAGCTACAACAACAGCAATAAGAGCAAATGACTTCTTTTTTCTTTTTCTTTTCTTTTTTTTCAAAGAAATGACAAGCCGGGAGCTGGTGGCTTATGCCAGTAATTCTAGTTACTCAGGAGGCTGAGATCTGAGGATTGTGGTTCAAAGCCAGCCGGGCATGGAAGTCCGTGAGACTCTTATTTCCAATTAATCACTAAAAAATAGGAAGTGGTGCTGGGGCTCAAAATGGTAGAGTGCCAGCTTTGAGTAAAAGAGCTTAGAAACAGTGTCCAGGCTCTAAGTTCAAGCCCCAAGAGCCTAAAGCAAGGCTCCCATGACTTCACAATGACATGAAAGAATGGAAACAGTGCTAATAACATGTGACATTATGAGAAATGAAAACAGGAAGTTGTGTTGAATGTAAACCTTTCACATCACGCTTCCTCTTTTAATCAATGAACTTTCTTTCTTTCAGTTGTACAGTGTGACACAGAAGGTTTTTCAGGCAGCATTTTGTCACTCTGTACCTCACATACAAGAATACACTGGATGCTTTGTGGGCCAAAAAATTAAAAAGGGCAACATTCCCTGTCATTTCCATCATCTCAACAGTTGTTGGCAATCATTGAGTGTTCAGTGTGTGCCAGGTACAGTTTTATTCACATTATATGAATTGACTCATTTAATTCTTATCATTATTGTCCAAGGTACACCATTAGTAACAACTCCTGTAATTACAGTCCACAACAGTCAACAAGCTCAACTGCCCTGAGTTCTAATGGGATTTGAATAGGACAATGTGATGGTTCATTTTCGGTGCCAGTTTGATGCAATTAAGGAATACCTAGAGAGCTGGTAAAGCAATATTTCTGAGTGTGTGTGTGTGTGTGTGTGTGTGTGTGTGTGAGAGAGAGAGAGAGAGAAAAAGAGAGAGAGAGAGAGAGAGAGAGAGAGAGAGAGAGAGAGAGAGTTGGTATCTGATATTGACATGGAAGTCTGAGTGGCTTTATATGTCTCAGTGGCTCTAATGTGAGGGGTAACATCCTATCATCTGGGGGCTCAAGCAGAACAAAAACAGAGGATCACCAAATTAGCTTCTCTTGCTCTATTTGCTGAGACACTCTCTTCTGCCCATGAATATCGTGAAGTCGAGGCTCTCCAACCCTTGGATTCTAAGGATTAAAGCAACAATCTTCTTCAACCTGTATCCTGGATACCCAAGCCCCCAGTCTTGGACTGCGGCTTACCATTTGCCTCCCAAGGTCATTAGCTTTCAGATGTCCCGTTAGCATCCATAATCCTGTGAATCATTTCTCTTAATAATCACTTTTCGTGTCTGTGTATAAATCCTATTGGCTCTGTCTCTTTGGAGGAGCCTGGATAATAAAGACAGCAAATACCAAGTTTCTACAGAAAGGTCGAAACATTGCCCAAATGGATGATTGGAAATTATTTCTTATTACATGTTTTCTCCTGGGCATATTTTTTTCTCAGACAGATTTTCTAAAATTAGAGAGAAAATGAGACCATATCACAAGGGCAGTAGATGAAGAGGCAAAAATTATAGCAGATAATGAGTCTACCTATTTCTATTTGGTCACAAAGGAAAGCTCTATGCTAATCAATCTTTAGTCACAAGGCTGAGGATTGTAATTAATTGTTTAACATATCTCACCTGAATCATCTACAAGGTGAACAAAAATTTCTCTCTGCAAACACTTCAAACCATTCTCAGTTGTGACTTTTTTAGTAAACTTTAAATGAGTAGGAGACATCAATTGAAATGAAATAATCATCCAATAATCTGAGGAAATAAGAGACAACGCAGCATAGTGTGAATAATGGAATCAAAGAACTAGCCCCAAATGTGGAAGATTAAAGCAAAGATGCTCATGCTTTAATAGGTCCAATTTTGCATATTTGCGAAGCTTAAACAATTGCAGGCAAAATTTTGGCAAAGATGAAAGACATGTAATTGTCAAAGAAAGTCAAGACACTTTAAATTTTGCTTGAAGTGGGCACTAAGATACTTAGTGAGGTCTTACAATTTTTTTCTCATGCAGAATGTTGTGAATGCTTTCCAGATAACATTTGGCAATGAACTAAATTAAGAGTCCTTTTAAAATCATCATAGAATGAAGGCTCAATAGCCATGTGCATATGATCATATAAAATGATATTTATTGAAATGAACCCCAAGAAATGAAAGCAGGGTTTTTAAAAATTTTACTTCTTGTGTTTCTGTTTGTGTTTTCATTTATTTAGTTTTTGTTTATTTTATTTTATTGTTGCGATAATGTATTCAGGGGTTACAGTTACATTCATGAGGTAATGGGTACATTACTTCTCTAACCTTGATACCCCTTCTCATGTTTTTGTCCCCATTTCCCTCCCCCACCTCCTCCCGATCATCTTGTTTCTCCCCTCCCTTCCTTATTTCAAATAAACAAATAAGCATATATACAACATACCATGCAACAAAGTCAGATACAGTAACCACATGAGATAAACCAAAAGGGGAAAAAAGAGAAAAGAAATAACTGCACATACTACATTAAGAATAGCAATCACAATGACAAACCTCTTGTTTCCACAACCTACAGTTTATTTTGTCTCATCCTGTATGACCATATGTACATAGGCTTTGAGCTATTGTGACCCTCTGCTAGGAGAGTCTTTGATGTGTATTAATTATTACAAATGAGAGAAGCCATGAAGCCTATGCTCTTTTGGGTCTGGCTTACTTCACTGAATGTGATTTTTTCTGTCTTTCCATTTCTTACCAATGGAGCAATGTCATCCTTTCTGATGGCAGCATAGAATTCCATTGTGTATAAACACCACATCTTCTACTGAGGGGCATCTAGGTTGGTTCCATATTTTAGCTATGGTAAATAATGCTGCAATGAACATCATTGTGCTATTCTCTTTCGTAGGGCCTTGTTTCTGGACATTTGGGAAAAGACCAAGGAGTGGGCTGCTGAGTCATTGGGGAGCTCTATGTTTAGTCCTTTGAGGAATCACCATAATGCTTTCCAGAGTGGTTGAATGAGTTTACACTGCCACCAGCAGTGTAGTAGTGATCTCTTCTGGCCACATCCCTGCCAGCATCTGTTGTTATTAATTTCTTGATAATGTCCATTCTAATTGGAGTGAAGTGGAATCTCAAAGTTGTTTTGATTTGTTTTGTCCTTTTGCTGCTGTTTTCGATTTCTATGCTTTCTATCCTGTGTGTAATTTTATCTGTTTTGGTGAGGGTAAAAGGAATCATAGAAATAGTGGAACAAAGGGTAAACAAGTGCAGCAGTGCTACTCACTAGACACTGTGTTGAAAATGAAGTACATAGCTTGTTGGGGAGAAAGATCAAATGGGAACAAACTGGGAGGAAACAAGGGAAGAGATGACACAGTTCAAGAAGAAATGTACTCATTACCTGACCTACGTAACTGTAAACCCTTTGTATATCACCTTTTCAATTATATAAGGGGCCCTATGATATTCAGATCTTTGAGGCTGAATTTGGTTTCTGGACCTGAGTTTTTGGTAGATACTGGAGCCTTGGGTCATGAGAAGGAGAGGTGCAGTTTTCCTTCTTTTCCTTTCACTGTGTTCTCTTTGTGGACACAAGGCTAGGATAAGATAACAATTAGGAGAAATCTGAGAAGAGGAGATATGAAACATGTAGCAAAGAAAGAAATTTATGCATACGTGGGGATAAATGTGGTTCAATGGTGATTTTAGTACTGAAGAGCAGCAACCATGGTCAGCAGAAAAGCCCAACGAGGAAATGACATTTCAGGTGAGGAATAGTGGGATGGGAAGCTGTTGTTTTTATTATAAAACCATCTTGAGTTTTTGACTGTGAGTATGCATTTTTTCAATATAAAAAATTGGATATAAATAAGGACAAGTAATACCCGTATTGCACAGATTCAGAGGACATGCATTGAGATGGAAGGCGAGCTAAATCCCAGAACACTCATTTGGAATATATGAATCTACATTGCATAAAAATACTCCAGGAAATAATGATATGTTAAATCTTGTATTTAGGGCTTGGTATAAATTTATTGAATTTTGAAGAAATCTCTGTAGTAGGTATTATTGTCTTGTGCTGAACTCTTTCACTTTACTGTGGCTGGTCATTCTCAGTTACAGGAAGATGTGAGAATGTGGACTTACAGGACAGATCTGTGGAGGCTTCTGATATAAAACTTCCAGGCTACAACTTGGGAAGGATGACAGTAAATATTTCATGCTCCTACTATTTGCTCCAAGACTTAGATGTCTGGCCTAGCTATTTTCACTGAGTTTTACGTCAACTTATCTCACTGTCTATTCTGTAAGTCTCAATTTCACCAGTTCCTGTGCCAAACTGGAGCAATCTCCAGTACAGGCTTTCTTAGTGCTGCCTGTCTCAGGGAAGTGTATTACACTTTACATACCTGAGCAAGCATGAATACCTAAGAGTCACTCAGGATCCTCTTTTCTTTAGTTACCTGCTGTCAGTTGCAGCAGTAAGTCACACCTGTTACCATTCTGTATTAACTCTCACATAATGGCATGCTTTCTGTTTCCCTGGCCACCCTGATCATGCCACTGTATATGACCCAAGAATATTGTGACTGTCCCTCCAATCTGTGCTTGTCCTTGAAGCCAATGTGAGGAAAACAGGAGGAAGTCTTAAATCCTTTGCTTTGGGTAGAAACCGTGAGTGTACTGTGCTGGCTTGCCTCTGGGCCTCTGCTCTGACCTTCATATTGCTTTGGCTTCAGCCTCTACATACTACACTGGCTCCCTCTGCCTAGAATGTCTTCCTGAGCCTGGCTTGGAAAAGTGACTTAATTTACCAATGCCTCCGTTGCCTTGTCTATAAATTGGGAATTAATGTACCACAGGCAGAGCTGTTAAAATAACTGCATACAATATGGGTATAATATTCTTCACAAAACTATGTTAATCAATAGATTTATATTCCTGTTTCCCAGAATTTAATTTTTTTTCCAAATAACTTTTATATCATAAAAGGTAAATCTATTTAATTCATTCTCTAATTGTGATTTCTAAAACTTCAATTCAGGAGGAAAACTTTAAAGGATCTGTTTATCTCAGGAATTTATTGAAATTATAATGTATCTTGTCACAAAGTATTTGTGCTACAGTTTTTAATTACTGTCAAGTTAATAATGTTTCTTAGTATGTAGAGCCCTTTGTTAAATGTAGGTATTAGACAGCTATAATTTTCAAAATTACTGCTTTGTTCCACAACCTATTAAAAGAGCAAAAACAATTAATGAGATGTTCACAGTGTAGAGGTAATGACATGTAAAAGTATTCCAAACAAATGAGCAAGAAAATAAATCAGCATCTAATTTGTAATTAGAGATTGCAGTCCTTGATAACTTGAAACAAGCTGAATCTCCATCTGAGTCTGTAAGGAGGGAATGCAACCACATACCCATTGAGATTAAAATTACATTCACAAATCTCCCACTTAAAATGGCATATTGAAAGAACAACTGTATAATTCTATAAGCAACATCCACAGCAAAAATGATCACTTGGGATTAGAAGTGTATTGGAGAGAGATGAATGTGGAATTTCACACAAAGTTCAACTGACCTTTAAATTTTAGATCTACTATCTAATTTAGCTTTGTAGATCTATAGATAGAGGATGCCTTGACCCAGTGATGGACTAACATAGGTTAGAAAATGTTACTTGCTGGAAAAACATAACCATCCTTGATGTAGTTTTCTGGTCCACCCAGTCTTTACAGAGTTGGAAACGAACATTAAACTGGGTCTCCCACAGAGTGTTCCTAGTGTTGAGTGGGCTTCTGCATGGCTACTATTGAGAAAATGCTCAAGGACTTGTAATTCTGTAACGATCACTTTTGATCCCAATGTCTGTACATCCCACTGCGATTTTTCTCTTGTCTCTGCAGATGATAGCGGTGAAAACTTACTCTGAAAAGTAGTACATAGGATATAGAACATAGAATTGAGCATAGATTTGTCTATAAGCATGCAAGACCACTCGGGTTGAGTCCTCTGACAGCATGTCAATCCAACTATAGTTTCAAATGTCAGCATTTCTTAAGATACTGGCTGGTGAGACAAGGAGAGAAAGAAGAGAGATGAGAATGTCTGAAAAAGATATTAACTTCATATTTTCCCCCTAACTGTATTACTTCCCTCTTTCTTGCAAAGTATTTTCACAGCCACAATTTGACTCAGAGAAAGCTTTCCTTGAAAGAATCACATTGACTGTCTCCACTTTTTGTATTCTCTAAGTTTCACCAAATAATAATAATTATTTTCTTTGTTATAATTCAAGGTATTATGGCTTTCTTTTCTGACAACTGAATGGTTAAATTTTTTATTCTTGCTATTTGGATATATTTAAAACTGCTCATCACCTCCATCCTGTTCTAAACACTGGCTGAGAGTCAAGAAAGGTGAAAGAAGAAACCAAATACTTCAGTAAGCTATTACCTATGAGCTATTACCTAAGTAGTGTTGGTAAAATGAAAAGATGTCTCCTTAGAAAATAAGTTGTAATTAAAGGACCAGACTCTTGTCCATTTGTCAGAATAATGTACATAAGAAAAATGACATCAGCCGTCACCAAAGGTTGGATTTTAATAGATGCTGTGTAAAAATCATATTTGCTTTTTGTTATGTTGCTTTTTGTACAGCATTAGATTAAGCAATACTTACTGCATGACTTTAATATTATATGTACAGAAAAATTTTTCAAGTCAATATCAACAGTTGAACCATACTTTCATGTCTTCCAGATGCTATTATACATTGCTAGACTGCTGAGAACCCATTTGAAAACTGCTGTCTAAATGTGGTGTTCAAATGAATAAGCATGTGAGGAAATCTTTTTGCCTTTTGAGTGAGATATGGAGAACTAAGACTTAACATTAAAATTTTATTTTTATGTGATTTTTAAATTTAATTTTACTTTATTTTATTGTCAGGGTAATGTATAGAGGGGTTACAGTTACATTCGTCAGGTAGTGGGTGCATTACTTCTTGCACATTGATACCCGTTCTCATGATTTTTCCCTGTTTCCCTACTTCACCCCCTCCCAATCATCTTGTTTTCTCCCCTTCCCTATTTCAAATAAACAAATAAATGTATATACATCATTCCAGTCAGATACAGTAACTACATGAGATTAACCAAAAAGAGAAAAGAAATAACATAGTACAATAAGAAAACAATCAAGAAGATAAACCTCTTGTGCTTTGTGTGATTTTTAAAAAATATTTTATTAACACTGATTTTTACATCATATTTCAAATGTCATATTTAACAAACAAGTATTCAAGAAGGGAATATCTATATGCAATCACTGGCACATAGATTTTAGAACATAAATAAAATTAAGCTGAGGGTTTGTATGTCATAGATACATATCGATCTATACAATATAACATTATGTCTATAGAGTATATAGCCCATCGTAGATTTTTATGTCTGTGTAGTTATGTTTATATCTCCAGGACATGTCCATAACCTTGGATACCTGAATATTGAGTCATTGCCCTTCTACTGTTTGGATCGAATATCCACATATCAAGGAGACGATGTGCCTTCTGTTCCTTTGGTCTTAACATATCTCTCTCAACATGATTTGCTCTAGCTTCATCCACTTCCCAGAGAATGCCATTATTTTATCTTGTCTGCTGGCTATGTAGAATTCATATATATATACATATATATGTATATATCACATTTTTTTGTATCCATTCATCTGTAATGCGGGATCTGGGTTGTTTTCATTGCTTAGATATTGTGATAGTGTAGTGATGATGAGCAGGTGTCCTTATCATATCCTAAGTTATGATGCTCAAGGTAGATGCCTAGGATAGGATTGTAGTTTTTTAAGAAACCTCCAAACTGCCTTCCTCGTGTGATTTTTTAAAAAAGATTCTTATAGTATTAATTAGGCTTTTGAAGGAGGTGGCATTTTAAGTACTATTTTTATTTTTATTTTTTGCCAATCCTGGGGCTTGAACTCAGGGCCTGGACTCTATCCTTGGTCTTTCCTCAAGGCTAGTGCTCTACCACTTAAGCCATCGCACCACTTCTGGTTTCTCTATGTATGTGGTACTGAGGAATTGATCCCAGGTCTTCGTGCATGCTAGGCAAGCTCTCTACCATTAGGCCAAACTTCCAACTCCTTAGCTACTATTTTGAATGTTAACAAACCCTCACACAGCAAGTCTACAATGTTTTCATCTTTTCTGGAATTAAAACAAAGCCATTAGAATCCATTGATCTCTATCATATGAATATTCACCATGGAAACATACAGTTGTGCTAGGATGCAGACTCCGGGTGAGTGCTGTATGAGGACCTTTCCAGTTATCACCTTACTGGTATTCCTTGTCCTTTCCACTTCCCTTGGCTGACACAAAAACACAAATCCACGAATATGAAACCCAATCCTCTGAGAATGGTACAACATAAAGACACAGAGCTTTTGGAGTTTTAGTATGTTACTGAGCTATTTGCCGAATGATCTCCAAAATCCTTATCTAATCTACAATAGATGCTTTTCTTGTGTAAACCCTTATGAATAAACTTTATTTTATTGTGTTGTTCACTCAAGGCTAGTGCTGTAACTCTTGAGTCATACTTCTGTTACTGGCCTTTTCTGAGTTCATTGAAGATAAGCATCTTACAACTCCAAGGATGGCTTCAAACTGAAATCTTCAGATCTCAGCCTCCAGAATAGCAAGGATGATAGATATGAGCCATCTGTGCCCAGCAGTGAATAATAAACTTTAAAAACAACTTACTTGCTATAGAACACATTCAAATTGTTATATGCTTCATTCTTGATAGGTACTTACTTTGCATTTCTAATATCTGCACTTAGACCCTGGGTAGATCAGCGGAAGCAAGGCCTTATCTTGGAATATTTTGAGTGGCACCTTGAACATGCTAATAACTTTTTATTGATTGTAAAACTGGCCTGCTTGGATTTACTTTCTCCTCCTCTTGATTTTCTTATGCAGGACAGGGAGTTCTACTATCAGATCTTCTGGTTCCTTAGAGTTACCTGGGGTAGGTTTATGTTTATTTAAAAATAAATACACATGTATAAAATAAATTATATATGTACAAAAGATGGGAACTATTCTTCACATTAGAAAGTTAATTCCTGTTGAGCTAAACTGTGATCTGGGGAGTATTTCAAATAGGATTTCAGAGAGCAAAAATGAGGTCACTGACAGCTTTTGAGAGCTCAGAATTTGGGGTGGTGGGGGGAGCTTCCCTTCTTTTCATGTTGCTGAAGAGAAACAGCTAGCTGGACAGACCATCTGGCAGAGACATTCCCAGATTGATTTCAGATTTCCTGGAGGCTACATGTTGGCAAGGAGTCAAAGGTCTCACAGATTGCTGGGTAAGTAAGGATTCTGAGAGCGCAAAGCTGGAAAACACAATGGAGTCTGGGCATGCCATTTTAAATACTTTGAGTTTATGAACTGTTACTGCCCCAGAGGCTGGTATTTTACTATACTCACAATCATAAGCCTCAGCCTGTCCCTTTGTAGCTACTCTGGTTTTGTGTTTTGCTCCAGATACTGTTGTCTAAGAATTAAGAAATTTGGATAATTGATAAAGGGCCAATAGTCTACAGGTAAATTTTATGTACTGACCTGATTATTGTAGTTCTCCAATGCTGATATTCTCCTACATACTTAGGGTACTTTTGTCTCACCGTACTCAATATTCTACTGAATGACGTTGCCTAATTTACTTTTTTACCATGCTAATCATGCCCCTATCAATATTTTTATTTTTATTTTTATTGTATTTTATTGTCAGGGTAATATATAGAGGGGTTACAGTTTCATTCATCAGGTAGTAGGTTCATTACTTGTCAAATATTGATACCCCTTCTCATTTTTTATTCCCCTTTCCTATCAATCGTTTTTTAAATGAAATACTTACCAAAGAAATAAAATACTTTCTTCATTTTATGGCATTGCTCAGTGTCTCTCTGACTCTGAGTTGAGAGTATTATTATGATGCTATTTAGGAAGCAGTCTTTACTGTTGTGTGTCTGAGAAGGATAGCAGATTGATTTTTGTCAGATTCTTCAATAGATGATATTAAATTGCATTATGAGGAGGCTGAAGAAATTGTCTCTGAGGTGCTAGGAGATTTTAACTTAGCCTCACTTTGAATGAGTTATTTATCTATTATTAACTTATGTATTCTTCTACCCATCCATAATCTTTTTCTTTTTATACTTATGCGGAGTGATAAACCAGGAGACAAATTTGAGTCTAAAGAAAAAGTCTAAAGAAATTGGTCTTTGTCTCATCGAGAAGAAAGTCCTAAAATACTGTAGTGGCTCCTTAAAGTTCATACCTATTTAAAGCATACAGAGAGAGTCCTTGCAGCTATTGTAATGCATGAGCTGGTGTACCTGCAAGCCAAGGGAAGTCTAGATTGCCAGAAGAGGTGGGGATGGGTTCTTGCGTAGAATTTTAAGTGGCAGCATAAATAGTCTTTTTGGCACCTTGATTTTAGACTTCTGGTCTTATGAACTGTGAAAGAATAAATTTGCATTGTTTTAAGAGACAGTTCCTGTTAATGTTATAATAGTTATATGATGCCAATTTAAATATTTTGATTTTAACAAGACATTTAATTTAGGGATATATAATATTAGCAGAATCTCTTCCCTGCCCCAAACAAAAACCACAAAACTTTTGTGTATGAATCCAGTTTCTTTCAGTACTTCTCTAGTGAAAGTAGGTTTTATTCATGACCATAATATACTGTTTTGTTTGTTTGTTTTTGGTACAGATTTATCATGATTTTGGCAGTCAATATTTTAATCTTGTTTTATAAGAAATCTTTGGAAGGCCTTCTAGACTCTACATAAATGCCTACAATGAGTCAATGAATAGGAAAAAGAAAAACAATGGAAATTTTACCTAATGAACAAAGACAGAAAACAATGACATTGTCTCTAGTAATTAGAGAATTGAAAATTAAGTTATCAAGTTATTGGTGGTAGAAATAAACATGTATTATGTATCAAACACTGAGCTTCTTAGTAAGACTGTACCAAATCATTAGAATGATGTCAATAGATTAGATAGCTTCTTGGGGTTGAGATTAGGGTGGGGCTCATGGGATATATGTGCAATAAAGTCCTTTAAATCCTGTAATTTTAATTTGTTCATGGGACTACAAAAGCATGCTGAGACTGCAAGTGCTAAATCCAGAATGGCACATGTCCAAGGGGAAAAAATATTTCCTTTCTAGGCATTGCTTCAATGTTCTCATTTTTTAAACTTCTATAGTTTTTTTTTTTTCCTCCCCTCACCTAGGAACCTAAGCCTGAGTAACATTTCTGTAATGGCCACTTTCTGATTAGCACTTTTTAAGCACTGCCAAGTTTTAACTTGACCTTTCCTTTCCTTCATTCATCTCAAGGGTCTTGAAAGCCAACTTTGTGATTGCCCCCAGTGAGTGGTAGCCTACTGTTTTCAAAGGGTGGAGGCAGCCGTAGCATTTGTGTGTAGGGCACAAAGGTGAGAATGTGGTGTTTAAGAGATAACGGAAATTCTAGAGCAGACAATATATTGTAGAATATACTTGATGGCCAAATCAATTTGACAGGTTCTTTGAGTGATGATTGATTTAAAAAAAAATCTATCAACTAAAATTTAGGATTATTTTTGGGAATCCTGGGAGGGTATTTTGTAGAAGAAAATTATAGTTTAGGTCATATAATTTATACAGCATATATTTATATTTCATATATTATATAAATTATGTAATTTATCAAATTATAATCAATCAAATCTCTAATTTATATAAAAAATATTCACATATGTTCTGCTCCAAAATACAGTGAGCCTTCTATTATTGCTGCTTTAAAAATCTCTGTGTAAACAAATCCTATAATTTCTTTATTAGTCTTCCCTTAAAATTGTGGACTTTGAATATGTGGTATATTTTCCTCATGTTCCTCTTAGCAGAATGGACACAGACGTATTTCTTACTTCAAATCTTACTTCATAGACTGGTTCCCTCGGGGAGGAGCTTGGTGACTCCTGAGGCTATACGGAATGATTCATTATTTAATTAGTTGAAAGGACTATCAGAATGGCTTATTCAGGACCAATAAATTGATAAATTTAAAAAAAGAGCATTTATTTGGTCAGTCATTCCTTGAACAAATATTGAATGAGAACCTGATTAGAATGTCCGGGAGGATTTCTAGGCATAGTAGTAATCTCCAAGAACTATTTGAGAATCCATCTTTTCTTTTGTTTATATGTGAATATTTATTCACCGAAATGCATCTCCACAGATGGTAGTGGTGGTAGATCTTGTTCTTAAGGAGTTTCCAGAAGCAGAGCAGCATTTGAAAGTGGAAATTAAGTAGTCCTTTTGTGGCTCCTTTCCAATAAGGATTCCACCTCCAGTTTTTCAGGACAGGGCATCTTGCTCTGAAGGTGAGTGTTGGATGCTGGTGGTGGGAAATCTTCCCTATTTTACATGGAAGTAATCTTATGGCTTTGTTTCTTTTTTCTTTCTTTTCTGCTTCCTCATTTTCATCTTTACCCCCTGTCACTCCCATGAATGAAAGATTATAAATGAGAGATTTGGAAAAGAATGTTTAACAATTCATTTGATTGTTCATGAAGCATTTGGTTTATTAAACTAATAAATATTCTTTTAGTTTGCCAAATAATTCCAGACAATGTGATAATTCTATATGGGAATTAAGGAAGAACTTCATCATTTGAATAATTCAGGCATATATGGATAAGAAAATAAGTATATTGTAGTAATGTGGGTTTGGGAGAGAGTTTTCTTCCATGTTCTCAAATCTTAACTTGGAATGTTGACTTTTAGAGAGATTAAAGCACATGCTTAACAAGTATAAGGTCCTGAGTTCAAATCTCAATACTACTAAAAATAAAAAGGAAATGCAGAGATGGTAGAGAAGTTAGGAAGAAGCAAACAAATGCAGTTGAAATCCTCTTGATTTCATATATATATACATAAAATCATATATATAAACTTTATGCATATACAAACTTCTCCACACCACATATAATCATATATTTGTGTATGTGTCTATATATGCACACATATTTATATATCATAATTTCCCCCTACTACATTAGATGAAAAGTATACAAACTCATGCATTTAATATGTTGAGAAATTCCATGTAGGATGAACTTAAAGAAAAAAACAACCAGGTACAAAAGATTGAGAATAGAGAAGAATAGTGATAAAGAAAGGCTCAGAACACACAAATCAAAAGAACGATTTACTTTCAATTAAATAAAGACCATCGACTTCTTGTCTGAAACTGAACAATACAAAAGACAGTGGAATAATACAACTTCTTTAAAGTGGTAAAGGGGAAAAACAAACCAGGTCCCTGTGCACCTGTATCATTCTATATCCTCTGAAATAAAATAAAATGGAGAAAAATATTTATTAGACAAGCAAAAACAGAGAATGTGTTGCCAGCATGTAACTCTTCACAATAAAAATGTTACACATCTATAGGCAGAAGGAAAATGATATTAGCTAGATGGTAAAGGTAATAAAGATGGCTAGAAAAGGTAAATGTGAAAGACTTTACAAATGTCAATTTCTTTGAATGAAAGCAAATGATTCACAGAAAAAGGTTATGTTGTAGATTTATACTATATCTGTAATTACATATAGAGGACTATATGTCGGCTCATGGATTCAGAAGCACAAAGGACTGTGAGACATAATATTTTATCTTAAGTAGCATGCAAAAGTGTATAATATTTGAAGGTAAATTGTGATTAAAGATGCATACTTTAATCATAGAGAAATTGCTAACAAGAATGCAATAGCTAATAAGCCCAAATTAGAGATGGAATGGAACATAAACATATTCTATTAAATGAAAAGAATGAAGGAAATGCGATAAAGAACAGATGGTATGCAGCACATAAAGAGGCAAGATAGATTTAAATATAACAATATTGGCAATTTTGACTATTAAAAAGCACAGAATACAAAACTAGATTTTAAAGGAAGTTTGCTGTGTTTGATTTACAAGAAATGCGTTGTATAAAAAGATAGAAATTTTCTTAAAGATTGCATCTTATGTCACATGTTCTTACCATGAAAATAAACTAACATTTTTTGGTTAATTTTGTGTAGCTATGACAAATGACATAAATGTTGAGGAGAAAATTATCAGTTCAGCTCATGGATTCAGAGGGTTCCTTCTATGATTGCCTGTCTCCATGCATGTGGGCAGAATATCCCATTGAGGAGAATCTTGCGTCAGAAGAGCTCCTTCATCTCATGGAAGACAGGAAGCAGAGACAGGAAGGGGTAAAGCAAGACAGGAACTTCAACAATGCACCCCTTAGTGACATACTTCCTCCAGCCAGACTACACTTCCTAAAGCTCCCGCTGTCTCGCACCTGTGCCCCCACATAAGCCATGAGGCACGCTTCATATTTAAATCATAACACGAGGGAAGAAACTTCTGGAGGAAGCAGCTAGTCTTACAACATCAACTTTGGTGATGGTTTCACAGGTATATATTCTCTCCATGTTCACCAAGCTGTATACATTATATGTGAACAACTTGTTTGTGTAACAAACAATGAAATTACAGAAAGGCTTACAGAAAAGGATGGAAGAGGACTCACATAACAGCTGGAGAAGCTTGGTAATAACACAACAGTCCTCATCCAACTTCTTCTTTTTCTCTTTCTTTTTCTTGTTTTCTTTTTTATATTGTATTTTATTGTTGGGGTAATGTATAGAGGAGTTACAGTTACATCCATCAGGTAGTGGGTACGTTACTTCTTGAACATTGATACCTCTTCTCATGTTTTTATCTCCCTTCTCTTCCCTACTTCAATCTTTTTTTTTCTTTTCTCCCTGGGTTTTTTTTTTTTGGTGGATAGGGTCAATCATTGCTACATTTCTTTCTTTTCCTTTTTCTTTTTTTTTTCTTGGTTGTGGGGCTTGGACTCTGGGCCTGGGTGCTGTTCTTAAACTCTTCAGCTCAAGGCTACCACCCTACTCCTGGAGCCACAGGGCCAATTCTAGTTTTCTACTGGTTAATTGGAGATAAGAGTCTCAGGGTCTCTAGTGCCTCAGATCACGTTCCTCAGATCTCAGCCTCCTGAGTAGGTAGATTACAGGTGTGAGCCACTTCACTTGGCTTTATAGCTACATATCTTTGTAGTGCTCCAAAACTTACTATTTAGTCCAGTCTTGTTCAACTCTCATGATTGACCTGACTCAGTTTCTCCAGTGCAGAGATTACTGGGGTGCACCACCAAGGTCAGAAAAATACAGTGTTTAGAACAAGGAAATGTCCCAGAGATAAAGAAGAAGTTTTCATAACGATAAAGGTGTTAACTCCTTCATAAGCAATAATGATCTTAAACAGTTTGCATAATAGTTTCCAAGTGTATAAGGTAAAACCTGGGTACTACTGGAAGAAGGAATAGAGAAATTTATATTTAGGATTAGAGATTTATATTCCTAACATCAATATTTGGTTCAACGATTTTTGCTGAGAGAATACTTGGTTATATTATTTGGTTTAATGATTTTTACAGAGAGAAAATAATCCTGTAGATTTGGACAGCATTGCCAGTCAGCCATGACTGAATCGTAGAGCTCTGCATTCCAGTTCTTCAAGTGCAAGTGGAGACCATGTGCAGAAAAATCATGAAAAGAAAAACCCACAGAAAAAAACAATTAGAACAATTGAGAGACATCCTGGATATTCTTAAAACTTGTAACTAAACTACATGTTTCTAAATAATGAGATTAAGTCAGAATAAATCACCAGAGAAAATACATTTGAGCCAAAAAGAAATAAAAAATAAAAAGCCTAAAAGTTTGTCAGTTATGAGTAAAGCAGTGATGGGAATAGAATTTTGGTATAAAATGCTTACATAAGAAAAGAAGAAATGTCTTTTGGCAGTTATTAAGATTACAACTTAAGAAGCTAAGAAATAAATTCCAAAGTAAGCTTGACATACTTCAGTACAGGAACCAATAAGGGTTAGAACATAAAATACTTAAAATTAAGTTCTCATTCCAGTTCTGGGCTCTGTTGTGAATGCTGCCTTCCTGAAAACATTTATGCTGAAATGACTTGCTGGAAGGTTAGGCTAGGTAAAACAGGTTTGCTGAGAGCTATAGTTAATTGGTTGGTTTACTTGCTCCTGAATGAACTTTCTTAATACCTTTACTTTGTGATGCTCTTATGACTGTCAGTGTTAGTATGCTTGGGAAAATACATATTAATAATGTCTTCAGTAAATTACCTAGGAACAAATGTGTTTATCTTATTTTTATTGAAGACAGGCATGCATTTCCTAACCTGAATAACTTTGGTAGAGGTGAGTGATGATGATGCTATGGCTTGGATTGCATCTGACAAAGGTATATTTGCAGTGTTTCCAGGAGAGTGATAATTTTTAACACACTCCTACATTTTTTTTTCATTTTATTTTTATTATCAAGGTAATGTATACAGGGGTTACATTAGCCAGATAGTAGGCGCATTAATTCTCATACATTGCTACCCCTTCTCATGCATTTACATTTCTTTACTTGACCTGAAGCCGAGTTATGATAAAAAGCCAATTAATATGGAGGCCTTTGTGTAAGACAAAATGATCTCACCTCAGTCTCCTAGAAATGTCCACTTACTAAGCTCTCTTATTTTCTAGTGTTGGGCCACATGAAGACCATTGTTTTAGTTCAGTTTTCCCCATGGCCAGTGAAAACTCATGAAGCTAATCTTGCAGGCTGATTTTATTCTCCCTTTGGTGGAAAGAACATGAGGCTTGACACCAGATGAATGTAGTTCTGCTCATTTTTCTATGACTCCCCCGACCCTCCCCAGAATCCTCTGAACACCAAATCACTAAATGGAAAAAAAACACCTAACTGCCTCCCTCTGTAGGGCCTTGTTAGGTGGGAAATAGGATTATTTACTTTTGTCTTTTCCTGTGTATACTATAAATGTTGTGTGTTTGTGTGTGAACACCCACTGTTGAATTATGAAAGTGTTCAGATCAAAAAGATGGTTTATTTTTTCCTTTCAGTCACTTATGGCTTCTGATAGTGATAAGCATCTAACAAATAGGTTCATGAGAACTGCTTCTTGATTGAGTTTTTTTTCTGGCAGAAATGAAATTGCAAGTCAGTTCAGCTCTGTCAAATGTATTTAAAAACACCAAAATTGCATCCTGCAGACTCATCAGATTTCAATAAGATCTGAAGAACATTTGTTCATCTGAGTCTAGACTGCAGACGCATTTTTTAATAATCAGCCTGTGAGATTCATCAATTTAGAAATTCCATTTGTAGGACTGATACATTTGTTCTGAGTCCTTCCTTGGTACCCAGGTTGGTGAGAAGAAAATGGCATCAATCTACAGGGCAATGCCTGGGTCTCATTTGTGAAAGGACTAATGCACACGTGATATTCTATGAACTGAGGACAGTGGGAAGATGAGGGAGATCGTACAGCTCAGAGGATTGCTGCCTGAGCCCAGGGGCCCAGACTGGCTTACACCAGGGATCCAGAAGTCTTCAAAAGGATATGCCTTGGGGAGCGAAGGAATCTGGACTTTTGCCCAAGGATGGCTTGTTTTTAATTAAAATTCACTGCACTGGAGGAAGAGAATGACGGGAAAACTTGAAAATACATGTATTATTTAAAATTGAGTTTTTGTTTCATTTTTGTTTGATGCCTGACCTGTATTAATTGTAGTATTGGAGCAGGACTAGTACTATAGATGACAAAATAGCGGGCCCAAAGGTGGATGATTACAGAAATGACAGGGATGTCATACAGGGGGTCTGGAATGCTCTTTATCATTTATTCTGTATCACTGTATGAATTTCTTGTACATGAGCATTTATGAGGCCTTTTGTTCTTTGTTCTTTATCCTTCTCCAAATTGGAGCCAGTGAGATCTCCTGTTTCCACATCTTCTTGTGGATAGGTTGGAGTTATTGGAAGGACAGTTTACTTCAGGAAGAGATTCAAGGTAGCTTCTGGAGGGCTTGCTGAGATAGATCTTTGGTAGGAACCATCACTGCTGATGCATGACCACTGGGACAATCTATTTGCTTACACAATCTGCTCTTCTCATGTAAGGGTCATGTGCATAAAGGTTACATTTGTCCCTTTCCTTTCTCTTTAAACTTATGTTCTACAACTGCACTCCACCCTCCTCATCTTACCACCTTTCTTCCTGTAGTTCCCCAGTGGAACACTTTTTCTTCCTTTCCCATGGACATTTTCTGATTGTATCTTTATTGGCTTCTATAGGTGGGTGTGGGGTGACTTTGTGAAGAAGATTTGTCACCAAGGACTTTATAACATTTCCTGTGACAATGAGATTTACTGAATATTGTCTGAGCCTCTGCTATGGTTTCTGCCCATGAAATTTCAAATGAAATCGTATAGTTACCTACTGAATAAAATTGTACATATGTAATGATCTCAAGAGACCTTGAAGGTGAATAGCCTTTGGAGAAAGGGACAAAGCCATTTTGAATTAATATGGAGTATTAAGTATATCATTGCTGAATATGGGAAAAAGGAGAAAATTCTATTTTAGTCAAAGATGCTGAAGTTATATTGTTTCAAAAGGCAGGTCATGTATTACATGGCTAACAAGGTTAGAGTTAATAGATTATTGATCCATTCAGTGTTTAGTAGCTGGCTAATTTCTTCATCAGCTATGTGATTGGACGTTTGCCTATTTTAGAGCCTAATTTAATAAATGTCTTTCATTTGATATTACTTTCTTCTGTCAGGGAGCACATGCCTTGGCTCTGTTTATTGCCAGTGTTGTCACAGGGGCATTGGTATTCCTGCCATCCTAAGTATCTCTTTTCTTTGTCCCTCAGAGATGAGTAAATCCTTTCAAGTGCAGAACAACTTGGGCTTGCAGCACAGAGATAAGGGTAGAGTCTGATTGTATCTTCCCCTGCTTACACCTGCTTCACTTGACTATGGTTCCTATTATGTGGGATTTTATTCAATACTGTCATGAAGAACTTGAAATAGCAACTTGCTAGTTTTCTTCCTGGACTCCAAAAAGTTATAAGTTATATTATTTGAATAACAACAAGGGAAATCTTGTGGTAGTGTTTAAGTGTTTGAGGCCCTGAGTTTTGAAGATGAAAAGACTAGATTTACAGCAGATATAAAACTGCAGAATACATATTGATGTGGTGTGTGTGTGTGTGTGTGTGTGTGTGTGTATGTATTCTAGCTTTTAGTGAGATTTTTTTCCTGATCAATGTTAATAAAGAATGGAATGCATGTTTAGTAAATGGAATGAAGATACTTAATCTGCTTTTCGTCCTGCAGAGACGCAAGGCACTTTGGAGAGGCGGCCTCATGCTGAGGCTAAGGAGAACCCTTGCTGTCGTGAAGCTTCCTCAAGTGGAACAGGTGTTAGCAGAGGATGATACAATCAGATTCTACACTTAACTCTGTTCTGTAAGTCTATTTCATTCTGCATTAGAAAGGAGTTTGCTTTCTCTTGAGAGGCAAAAGAAAAGGAAGCCTCTGAAAAAAGTGCTCTGGGCTCAAATCTTATTTTTTAATTTAATTTTATTGTAAGGATGATTACAGTTGCAAAAGTAATGTAATGAATACATTTCTTGTCTAACATTGTTACTCTCTCCCTCTTTTTCTCCCACTTTCCTTACTCTTAACTCCCCTCCCCTCAAGTTCATTTCCACTACAGTATCTTGTGAGTATTGCTGTTGGGTTTCTTAATTCACATCTTAATGTTCATTACTAAGCTGTGAATCTATGACTTTTTTTCCTGTGAACTATAGAAAATAATAGCCTTTTTCCCAATAGAGGAAAAACATGCTGAGTACTTTGAGCAACGTCTGTAAAAATACCTTGGAAAAATGTGTAGCTTTGCCTCTAGGATTCTCATTGTTTACAGCCTAACAGTTACTTCATTCCAATGTATCTCATTTGATTTAAATGATCTCACTTTTTCATTATTCCAACCTTGCCGTTTTCTTTTCTGAGTTCACTAAGTATAAGGGTAGGGGTGATTTCTACAACCATTAGTCACAATTACAGACAGTCCCTTTATGTAGTTTATAAGGCGTAATTTCATTGTAGGTAGGTGCATATGCTCTTTAGGTAATATTAAGTGTCATTTACTAAATGGATAGATTCCTTCTGAGTTCTAAATACAGTTCCACATCTAGGGATATCCTGTTCCATTGGTTGTTTTCAAGAAGTTTCGGAGATAATTTAGTTCACATTAATGTGTAAACTCATTGTTAGCTCTCAGCCTTCCCTTTCTGG
Source organism: Megascapheus bottae (assembly GCF_031878675.1). Classification (NCBI taxonomy): domain Eukaryota; kingdom Metazoa; phylum Chordata; class Mammalia; order Rodentia; family Geomyidae; genus Megascapheus; species Megascapheus bottae. The sequence goes on from NC_143523.1 coordinate 16,337,924, forward strand.
CCTTAAATATCTCCAGTTAATATTAGAAGTCCAATTGGATTCCATCAAATGTACTGTCACATATTACTGCGTATACTATTGAAACAGGGCCCTGATTCCTAACATGCTCTCATTTTGCCAAAAAAAGAAAGAAATTGCCCCCGTCATATCAATGTAAATTGATGACAAATAGAGACGCCTTCTAAACTGCATGTGTCATGGAATCCTCTCGTTGCCTTCCTCCCAAATTTGTTCTTTTTCTAGTGTCTGAAGACGGGCTGATGCAAACAAGGCGCATTATCTTATGCAGAGGTAGAGTTTGCTGGGGTCTTGAGAAACCAAGTAAAAAATGCACAAGGGTCCACGGAATCAGGGGACCCCAGATAACATTTCCTGCAAATGGCAGCACCGGGGGTTAAACAGATTTAAATGTCAAGAGAAAATGCTTTGACCCCAGCCAGTATTGGGTAACCATCCTGTCGGACTCATACCAGACTGCAACAATTTTCCCTTGCATATGTTGAATTTTGTTTTACTCATGATTTAATTACCCACAGAGTAGTGGAATAATTAAGATTTGATTTATGACACTGATTAATGTGACATCTGGAACCACAAAGCAGAACGTGACTCATGGACATAGATTTCCTGATTAAGGAGCAGTTGCTTCTTCCACAGATGAGACTCAGGGAGAGTATGTTTCCACAATTTTGAGTTCTTTCACTTCCCCCTTGAAACAGCCTATATACATCATCACTTCTGTTTCTCCCTGGCTCTTCCTCATTTTCTCAGGCCCTCTGTGGAGCAAGTCTTATTTTTACCAGATACCAGATGAGTTAGGGCTTGAAAAAACACTTGATTTATCTCAGCTACCACTTGGATTCATGAGCTATTGAGAATCCATGAACTACCTTCTTTTACATTTTTAAGAGAAGATGAATGAGTAGGAATTCTAGTCCTTACTGCTGGTAGGAAAGTGGCTTTCAAGCTAAAAGTAAAGAGGGGAAGCTTATTAGCGTTTTCCAGGTAACTGCTTCAAGCCAGTCTGGATAAAACCCAGCAGACATTGCTCCAGGGAACAATTTCAAATCATCTCTAGGGCTGGATCAGGTGACCTGTCTGTAATGGGCCCTCTTCCCTCTGCTCTTACTTCAAAAATCCTATTGTGATGGAAGTGGTCTGGTTAAATCTGCTTCAATTGCATTCAGACTTCAAAAGTCATTTTAATATAGCTATTTAAAGTTATAACCTCTGTATAGATTTCTCCATCTATCTCTTTCATAGAAATAGCAATTATTAATAAGAAAGAGATAATTATTCCAGTATATCCCTTATTACATAGCATTCTGAAATCATGCCTGCGTTGGTGTTTCAAATTCATTGTGTAACTTTCCATTGTTGCAAATATACTCCTGCTTCTTTTCTTTGGCTGAGAAAATGATTTCTCTGGAAAGCACTTATTGATGGCTTATAATCAAATGTGTAAAAATATGCTTAGAAAAATTTAAATAGTCCTGAGAGGGTGGCAATTCACTTACTTTTCAATATCTATGATGAGAAGCTTTAACAGTGGTTCTTCTTAATGAAGAATAGATAAAGTTGCTTATACATTTAATTGAAAAGTTGGATGGGACAATGCTTGTGTGGCTGAGAACCTGGGTTCAGTGGGATGTGAAGAACTAGCTTTTAGGCTCCACTGTTTCTATTTTTTTTTAGAATTAGCATAAAACAGGCTCCTTCTTTGGTACTATATATTAAGAAAAAAACCAATCAATTTCTGTAACAGAATGAGTTGTCTTCTAAATGCTACCTGCTATGGTCATTGAAAGCTCTAGGAAATTCTTGATTTTGGAAAGAGAACTATCGCTTTGACCATCTAAGTCTGAGTTTTATTGGTTTAGGGATATGTCAAATTCTTTGAAGTAAAGTCAGTAGTTCTGGATTTACCTTTTTCTAGCTTACATGATCTTCCAATACAGCTACTATCTAAAGTAGGACGAGCAGAACAGCTCAGAGTTCACCCTCTTTGGAGAAGCAAGGTTTAACATTCTATAACATGATGGGAAAATGTCAATGAGCACCATGCAAGTAAAAGAAGAGCTCAGGGATGATGGGAAATCCCAATAGTATTTACTCTTGCAACTTTAGTTTGATTATCTTCAACACTTTTCTTACATGGGAGACTTTTGTTATGTCACTATGCAATATTGCTGCTAATGAACATTTAAAATGGAATAATGTTAGCTAAGAAAAGGTCTTACCCTCCATTAAAAAATTCTTTAAGGACTAGGCTTATTCTTTGGTAATTAAATTTTATATCAAATGTGCATAATAGTGACACTTCCTTTATTACATTTACCAATGACTCCTTGAATGTCTGTTGATACTCAGGGGTTGGGATCCAGTTAATTACTGTGATTTTATGCTAACATAACATCTTGTATCTCAAAGAATTACTAAGCATGGTGGAAACTTCATCCCCATTAGTATTTATGAATCTTTTCACTGTTGAGTGAGAATGCAGCCTGAGATAAATTACCCTGGGTAATTTTAATCAAGAACTTAATTTTAATGATCACCTGCTGCACAAATAAAATAAGAGAAGCAATGAAACCGTCATTATCAAGGTAAGTCATATGTGTCTCTGAGGGATGATATTTTTAGCAAAGTTTATTAAGGATTTCTGTAAACTCTGAATGGAATAACAGGATGGTAGAACAAAACTACAAAGATAGCATAAATATGTAACTAAGTAAGAAGAAACATCTTATTTTGTATTTGTTGATGATTGCTCTGGGACTGTTGCTTAACATGTGCATGTCATTTTTATAACCAGGCAGCAAGTATTCACTCTCAGTGATTTGAAATTTTCCATGAGAGACTAAAAGCTAAAACAAACTTAAAACTTGCTCTTCTTTAAGCAGAAAAGAGAATAGTTGGGGGTCAGTGTGAAGGTTCCAAAGGAAGAAACTATGGGAATATATAGTAGCTTATTTGTATTTCTACTCCCTAAATCTATGTTTTGTCTTCTTGTATAAACATAGTAGAAATTTCCTACATTTCTGAGGACTGAGGGTATAGCACATATTTAAAGACCAGTGTCCATGTATTTGAATATTTAGTTTTGTGCGTTTCACCTTTGGTGGATTTTATAGCAATGCTATCAAGAATACAAATTATATTCAGAAATAAATTGCCAGATATTGCTTTCAATCCTCTATCCAGTTGCATAGTCTGTTATTTATTTTTTATCTCCTTTCCTCTTTCTCATATTTCCTTTCTGCCTCTTCTATTTTTATTTTATTGTAATTATTAGAGGGGTTATAGTTATATTCATCAGATGGTAGGTGTATTGCTTCTCGCACATTGATACCCCTTCTCATGTCTTCATTCCTATTTCCCTCCCTCCACCCCTCTCCTCATCTTGTTTTCCCCCTTCTCTTTCCTATTTCAGATAAACAAATAAATGCATATACAATATACCAGATAAAAAGGTCAGATATTGTAACAATATGAAAATAACCAAGGGAAAACAAAAGAGATGAAAAATGACATACTGCATTAAGAACATTATATAGCTCTTGTTTACATATCATGGAGGTCCTTTCATTTAGCCTCATCCTATATGGCCTTATGTATCTAGGTTTTGAACTATTATAATCCTCTACTAGGAAATTCCAAGGTTTGTACTAATTATTATAAATGAGGGGAAACCATTGAGCCTATGTTCCTTTGGAACTGGCTTACTTCACTTAATATGATTTTTTTCCCAAGGCATTCCATGTCCTTACAAATGGGGTGATGTCCTTCTTTCTGATAGCAGCATAGAATTTCACTGTGTATAAATACCACATCTTCTTGATCCAGTCACCAACTGAGGGGCATCTGGGTTGGTTCCATATCTTTTTTCTGCCTCTCTTTTACATCATTTCTCTCTGTTCTTTTCATGGATTTTTCTTTCTTAAGAGCAAAAAGTAGCATTCTTAATTTTTGGTACAATTTTTCCCTTGTATTGTGAAGATAAAAATGTTATTAGGATAGGTTTAAGTGGTGAATTGAAGATAGTATTCAAGCAGTTTGTAGCTTATTCATTTATCATTTCCAGAAAGACTTCATGGTATCTAAAATTTATGCATGACATATTGTCTTCACTTCTTAGACTCGGTGACCTGAGAGTGCATGGGTTTTGTGAGACTGCACATTGATAGTGAAGCAACATTTAGAATTTAAGATCCTTAAAGAATGACATTTTCCTAATGATAGAGCCACATTTCCCTATGATGCAAAATATAACTGTATTTGCAGTGCTTTCTAATTGCCTGCATTTACTCTGAGGCAGATAATTAGTACAAGGAAATTGCAGAATATGAAATGCCCAGTTAGCTGCTAATGAAGTATGAAGATGCTTTCCTAGGGCATTTAAAGTGAATTTGCCTTTGGTAATTATTTTCCCCTCTCCTCTACCCTGCCTTCCCTGTCCCATAAACTACTGAGAGGTGTAGAAACTCATAACCTGAGTTTCAGTTCTTGTCCACGTATGTTGCTACAGAGAGTGGTATGGTAAGGCATTGGAAAGACTTTAAAAATTAGGAAATAGACTAGGAAATTGTATTCATCCATTTCTATCACCACTAATCCAATAACTGCAATGACAGAATGAAATACCACTGTAGTAGAAGTACCTAATTTATGTTAGCATGATATGGTCATACTAGATCATTTGAAGTCCTTAGTTTTGCTGTAGTCTGATGAGTTACAGAGCTCACCAACTTGGGTCTTTGAAAGGTTTGAGGATTATCGGTGGAAATTTTGTTTTTGTCATTAAAGCTCTTAAAGCTGGACAAACTTCTCAGTCAACACAGTTATTTTATTCTTCATTTAACCTGGGTAAAGTTACTTGATTTGCCTGTGTCACTTTTCTTACTTAAGGTATAATGATGTTGTGGGTAGCAAATAGTGAGTTCTGACATTTCAAGAGCCACTCTGTAATGGGAGAGAGTGACATAGAAAAGGGATAAAACATTTCTAAACAAGTGCAAATAGAAATGCCTGTATAGCATTATGAAGATATAGTAAAATACATAAATTCCCACTAAAGGCCTAGTTGTCAAACCTTCTTATCTAATTCCCATGTCTGATGATTGGGTTAGGAGTGGACATAAGGGGAGAGGCACAGCATGCAAGTAGAATCCAGCTTTCTTGGGGGCCATGTCAGGGCTTGAATCCAATATCAAAGATGTTCCAGTGTCAAATCAGGTCTTTCATTCTGGGAAACGGGGACTTACAGGATTGTTCTATCTCTCGAGAGAAATTTTCCAAGGTCTCTCAAAGTCTTCTCAGAAATTAGTCATTTTCTACATAGGAGTCTTCCTCTGCAAACGTTCTCTACAGAGAACATCTATCCAGTATTCCCAGAATTCTACATTTTTTCAGTAGCTCCTTGGGATTGGACTATATACATAGTTAGATATGTAGGATGTATATGCAGTATAAAGACATCATTCTTCTCCAGAGCTTCATACAGAGAACAAAAATGAATAAGAGGGGATACCTGATTTTAAAAAGAAAACTGCAGATAGGTCACTAGCATTGAGTAAAAACACCATACCCTGAGTTCAAGCCCAAGTACCCATGCATGTACACATGTGTGCATGTACTATGCATGGGCACACACATACACAAATGAGACTCTAAGCTATGGATAGATATTCAGTCAGATGTTCAGATACTCTCACATGAATCAGAATCCAAAGGACAGGGAACACAGACAGAAAAGGAAAGACTGTGGGTTGTTAACTCATAGTTTGAATCAGGACATTTATATTATGGGACAGAAGTTTACAGGCTTCTCTAACATGGAATGATGTTTATAAGATGAAGAGGTTTGTATAATAGATGCGAAATTCATGCGCTCTAAGACAGAGGGGTGATTTAAAATTTCTATTTTTTCTCATTTGTACAATGAGAATAATAGTACACCTTCATAAGGTAGCTGTAAGCTAAGAGTTTAACTATATCAAGGCAAATAATATTCCTGATTTTAAAGTGGAAATTAGCTTTATTCCAGCGCAAATATACTAGGGACATTAAGAAATAGGATTAAGTATGAACATACTTGTGGGAATAATCCCAGCTACTTTTCAAGCTTGTCTGATGACTCCTAATTCTAGAGTTTAGATCTCTCTGAGTGGTTTTGTAACCCTTTTTCTCAGCCTCTCTCTTTTCCTTTCATTGTGGTGACTTGAAAGTAAAGCTAATCTTTTTGAGAAAATCTACTTGCCTTTATACCTATTTATTATAACTTCATTTTTATACTCATTACTATCTATTGTGACTTAAATATAAAATGTGAAATGCCTACCATATCTTTGGTTTGGTGGTGCCAAGGAAGTGGAATTTGTTGGAGGAAATAGGAAACTGAGGGCATATCTTTGAAGGTACCTATTTCAGATCCGTTTCTTCTCTGTGTTCCTTGTCTGCCATAAGATGGAAAAACTCTTTTGCCACATATTTCCACCATCTTGAGGTTTTGCACAGGTACATTTGGTCAAGTGGCCATAGACTGAACACTGTGACCTCAAATAAGACTTTCTTCCCTTATGTTGTTGTCTTAACATATTTTGGTCACAACTATGCAAAAACAAAGAGTGTACTGTTAAAATCTTTCTTGCAGATGATGGAGGATTGAATAATAGGAGGCTGTTTAATTTTCCAATATTTTGAAGTTGACATTATCTATTAGTAAGTAAAAATGTGGTTATTTAATTAATAATGCAAGTAATATCTTCCATGATTGTATAAATCTGAAACTATTGCCCATCCAAGAACTTTCTTTCTTGTTCTACCCAAATAAGTCCAAAGGCCACCCCTCCCCAAAAGAATCAATATAAATACTATTGAGACCATTGTTTTTCCTTAGGAGAAACTTCACTTGAATTGCTAAAACATTAAAACACTGTCACCCTTTTGAAGGTTACTGTGCTGTGATTAAGAGCCCAAGGAGACACCAGACTAATTTTGTTGCTGGTTTAACTCCAAAAAATGACTTATTCTTTCGGAAGATTATAAGTATGTTGGCTTGCTTAGTCAAAAGTGTATTAAAGCAAACTGATTTTCCCTAACTTTGACAAGGCTAAGGATTATAGCGCAATGGGTTAGTATCATTAAAGGTAAAAAAATACTAAGCTTAATATGTACTAAGAAAATCTAATTTGGTATAAGAGTAGCAAGACAGAAAATGGCAGTTACATGCCTATAATTTTAGCTACTAGGAGACTGAGTCAGAAAGATCACAAATGGATGCCACCATGGGCTACATAGTGAGAATCTGTGTCCAAGACAACAAACCAAGTCAACCAAACGAAAAAAACCCACCTCACCAAAACAAAAGTTGCAAGGTATTTACTTCATTTTTGAAACTATTACCTATTAACTCTGATCATATGTGAAAAGACAGTGATTCTGAAACAAAAATCAGCTCTTGAAGTTCAGTGAGAAGATGGGAGAGATAAGAAAATAATTTTGGGTCAAAATTTTGGGTAAAGGGTAGGTTCATATTTCACACATATTTCACTGTATTCCTTAAATAACAATGATCTTTTCGCATTAACTCTCATGAAAGATAAGATTTTTTTTTTGTTTCTTGGTGTTCACCCTTATGTTAGTAATTCCAGAAAGGCATCACCGCAAATGAGAAGGAAATAATAAGTAGCAGAATGAGAATTAGGTTCTTCTTCAAAACATGCAAATGTCCTTTCCCTCATTTTGAAGACCTGCCACTTCTTTTAGCTCGCCAAATTTCACACACTTCTGAAGATTTCCCTCAACCCTTGGCCTATGATGTCTGTCGCAAATTCCAGTCAACTCCTACCATAAAGTAAATTGTGTCCCCCACCCCTCATTCCCAATCACTTATATATTAAATCCCAAATCTATAATGTGAGCATTTGGCACCCGGGCCTTGAGGCTTCACTGGGAGGTTACTTACGTGAGGAGAGTAGGTCTTCATGAGAAATTAGTGCCTATATAGGAAGTGGCACACTGACAAGTTTGCTCTTTCTCTCTTGCATGTCAGAAAAGAGATAAAGCAACCCCTAACTAGGTGCTGATCTTAACTAGTGCCTTGATCTTGGATTCCTCTTTGTTCTTCACTGTGAGTATATTGTTAAGCCACTAAACACATGATATTTCACTATAGCAATCTAGGCAGGCTAGTATAATTCCCAAAGCAATACCAAGTTGAGTATTTGACTCTGCGCTATATCCTAAGGTATTTGCTTATCTCTCAAGAATAAAAGTCTTCTCTCCAAAAGGAATTTCAAATTCATCAAAGGCAGAGACAGTGTTACTTCCAGGTAGTGGAACTAAATTTTTATAAAATGATCAGGTATTCTTAGAACTGCCCAACCACTCCTTTGGGTTCCACTTCATGTCCTAGAATATTTACTAGGATGCCAATTGGGTTAATATATGATCCAGGACCAGGGGCCTTGGCTAGCATGGTGGGGAGGATATTTGACACACTTGAAGCTTTGTATTTGTTGGCATCATATGCCAGTTAAATGAACTGACTAGCTCCAGAGTTAAGACACCACTGTGTACTGGAATACAGTGGGTAATGGAGGTTTCATTTGGAAAAAATAAAGAAAAGGCTCAGAGTAGAATGGGAGACTTCTTTAGAACTGTTGTCCATAGTTATCTTAGGAAATATATTTGTAATTAATGGCTTAGGCAAGATTCTCTCCTTTATGCTTTTGTTGGGTTACTCAAGATGGCTGTAATATCCAAATGTTACCATTTACTCTTCTTTCCAATTAAAACAAAAACAGAAACTTAAATTTTAAGCAAACAATTGGAAAGAATTAGCAAGGCAAATGTTAAATAGACTATTGATAATAGATAATTTTTGTTGTTGTTCTGTTCATTCCCCACATATCTTTCCCGACTTTTTGCAGTTACAGATCTCTGTGAGGTGATAAGCAGGATAGTGATTTCACTTACATTCAAAATAAAGGATCTAATTTTCCTGGGACTACCTTCAGTTCATAGTAGTAGAGATTGATCCGCTATAAGAGAACTGGAAATCTCAAAATATTCTAATCTAGTGTATTTGGATGAATCATGTTATATAAATATGGCACTAATAGAGTTGGACGCCTAAGAAGCAAAATATGTTGTTCCTACATAGGAAACTGCGTCTAATGGAAGGTAGAGGTGTCCTGTTAAGAACAAGAGAAATGAGAATAAAGAGAATTAACAACTGAACAGAGAGTTATCCATTACAAGACTAAAAAAATCTAAAAATGTCAATGAAAAGTTTGCATATTAGTTTGAAAAAAACAAAGAGGTTTGTATATGCTGAGTGATCAAGAGAAAGGTCATATTTGAGATCTGGTGATGTGAAGACAGTTGGGAATGGGAGTTATGTGCCTAAGGTAGGTAATGGAGAAGAGGAAATGATCCAGAAGCAGAGAAAACAATAGTCCGGTTCTGTGGAATTCTGAGCAGGTATATCGTAGGGGGAGGGGGTGGGTAGTGAGGTGTGTGGGGAGAAGGATCTCAATTTAAAGATAGTCAGACCAAAACTAGAATTCCTTAGGCACACATCAGGGGCATTCTTGTGACTTTCAGGAAACATAATGTAAGGGTGGTTGGGGATATTGGACATTAAAGTTCTACTGTTAGAATTTAAGTAGACATTTCTTAAGCAATCTGAAATTGAAAATGAAGGAAGTCACATACTTTTAAAGATCTCTGTTTACAATAAGGAAATGGGATTTTCTGATCGTCGTGGATTAGTAGCATTTTCTGCTCTCATTAGTTAGAGAAAATTTTTTTTCACAGTGAATATTAGCTTATCTCCCAAGGATGAGTGCCATTGTGTTATTCTGAAAAATAATACTCATCCGAATTCCTGAAGTTTCTAACTCCATAGCATTGAAATAACTATGGCATTTCTAAATCTATAGCATTCTAAAAGGAGTAAAGAACCCTCCAACTTTATCTGAAGAAAATTGGGAGGACAATTGACCATGCTGTATGGCTATTTATCTGTCAAAAAGCCATTATTATATTCTGGAACATACAATGCAAACAACAAATTTCCCCTAGCCTGCTTTCTATTATTATGACTGTTATTATCCCAATCCAAAGGACGATTCTAGGCTAGGCAATGACTCAAATCGTATTGTTGCTCTGTTTAGAACCCTTCTGATTATCTGTGCAAATTCTGAGTGTGTGGTTACTGAACTGCTATGTGCTTCTTCTAAGAAACCACTTCTTCATGTTCTGTGGAGGACTATTCTTGGGTGATGGTAAGAATTGGGTTGGGACCTGGGACTTGTCCTAAAAATATGGGAAATCAGTGTTTTCAACAATCAGAATTGGCACAGCAAAAATAATCCCTGAGAGTTTAATTTCCTTCTCATTCCATGTCCAGTTGAGATCAGTAAGATCTTTGCATTTTGAATCCTCTATCTAACCATAAGGCCTCTAATAGGGATATATATGATTCTTGTGTTTGTTTATTCTATTTTCTGAACACATTTTAGACAAAACGATTTATTGAGCTGCCTTCTAGAATTCTGTCAGTTCTCAACAACTCTGTTAGCTATACATTTTTATTTTATTCTCTCATATTGCTCCTAACCCTGAACCGATGTTTTCATATAAATTAGTCTTGCTGTTTCAAATAAACAAATAGATGTGTATACAGTATACCAGTATACAAATTCAGATGCAGTAACCTCATGAGATTAACTATAAGTGGAAAAAAAGAGAAAAATAACTTCACATAGTACATTAAGTACAGCAATCCCAAAGATACACCTCTTGTGTCATTAACCTAGAGTTTATTTTGTTTAGTCTCATGCCGTATGACCATGTGTACTCAGGTTTTGAGCTATTGTAATCCTCTGCTAGGAGAGCCCTAGATGTGTACTACGGAGCCTATGTTCCTTTGGGTCTGGCTTAGTTCACTTGATATGATTTTTCCAAGTCTTTCCATTTCCTTATGAATGGGGCAATGTCATTCTTTCTGATGGCAGCATAGAATTCCATTGTGTATAAGTACCACATCTTCTTGATCCGTTCATCTACTGAGTGGCATCTGGGTTGGTTCCACATCTTAGCTAAGGTAAATAATGCTGCTTACATGGTGTGGTGGCTCATGCCTGTAATCCTAACTACTCAGGAGGCTGAGATCTGAGGATCAAGGTTCAAAGCCAGCCCAGGCACAAAAAGTCCTGGGAATTATCTCCAATTAACTTCTAGCAAATGGGAAGTGGGACTTGGTTCAAGGGTAGGGTGGTAGCCTTGAACTGAAGAGCTCAGGGAGAGTGCCCAGGCCAAGTTCAAGCCCCATGACCCACAAAATATGAAAAAATAATGCTGCTTAATTCCGAATAGATCAAAGACCTGGGGATAAAAGCAGATACCCTCAGTACTTTACAGGAAGGAATAGGAAATACACTAGGACTTATTGGTATAGGTCAAAACTTTCTTAATAAAGGTCTAGGAACACAACAAATTAAAGAAAGTTTGGACAAATGGGACTGCGTTAACTGCAGAGCTTCTGTATGGCAAAGGACATAGCTAGCAAGTTAAATAGAAAGCCCACAGAGTGGGTAAAGATCTCCACTAGCCAAACAACAGACAAGGGCCTCATATCTAAAATATACCTACAGCTAAAAAAAATGAATCTCCCAAAAACAAATCCTCAAAGAAACAATCATTCCATTAAAAGGTGGGCTAAAGACTTAAAGAGAGAAAGTAAGAATGGCTTATAGACACATGAAGAAATGCTTGAAATCTCTGGCCAACTCTGAGACTCCACCTCACTTCAGTTAGAATGGTCATTATCAAGAAATCTAATAACAACAGATGCTGGCAGAGATGTGGCCAGGAGGGATCACTGTTGGTGGGAGTGTAAACTCATTCAACCACTCTGGAAAGCAGTATGGAGGTTCCTCAGAAGGCTAAATATAGAGCTCCCCTATGACCCAGCAATCCCCCTCCTTGGCATTTACCCAAATGTCCACAAACGAGGCCATAGTAAAACTACTAAATTAGATCTACTTAAAATTTTATCTGTTTTATGGATTCAGTCTCTAAGGTACTAGACATTTCGGCACTCTCTATACTTACTTTTTTTTTTCTTCAACTCACAGCTTCTGCCCTATCCCTGGGCCTGGGAGCTGTCCCTGAGCTTTTCAGCTCCTGGCTACCACCAAACCCCTTGAGCCACAGGGCCACTTCCATTTTTTGAGAGGTTAATTGGAGATAAGAGTCTCAGTCTTTAGTGCCCAGACTGGCTTTGAACTGCAATCCTCAGATCTCAGTCTCCTCAGTATCTAGGATTACAGGCATGAGCCACCACACCTGACCTATACTTAGACATTTTCTACAAAAGCAGTAACAAAACTCCTGAGTTGTGTTTATGAATGTTCTAATTCTTTCTCCCTTTGCTTCTAACCCTAGTATAAGTGAAGGCCTAACTAACAGTGACCTCATTTCATGGGGTCATTTCATGGATGCTATCCCTGCTGTTTGTTCACATTGCTTAGAATACATGTAGTGCAGTTGTGTTATATATTTTATAATTCTTTCCAAGCACTGCTCTGTTACCTTTGTTGGACTGAGTGCTTGGCATGCTTAGCGAGGTGAATACAACCAGTTTATTATTCTCATGCTGTTTCTCTTCTGGAGGTCTACAGCTTCTGTGAGATAGGGTGGCTGTATCAAGAGCATCAGTTAAAGATATAATAGTAATAAAATTGATTTTCTTGGAATGGCTCATAGAACCATTTTTTTTAGCCAGAAGTTTTTAATCTCTCATAAATTTGCATTTCATATTAACTGAAAATGGAAACCCATGGATCAACATAAATAAGAGAAAAATGAACTCAAAATGCGTTTTATTCCCTAACCTTACATGTACTCTCCATTTTAATATGATTTTTATTGGTAGTTCTCTATTCTTCAAGAACATTTTATGTTTAGATATTTTGACAGCAGGGCCACATTCCTCCTCTTGATTCTTCAAAGTACCTTGTAAAAGGTCTTTGTTTTGCATTTTGGGCAGAGAAAAACCTGGTTGTGAGAAGCTTTAAAAAGAACTGGGGTCTTTTTGCATGGCATGGAATTCCAAACAGGAGATCAACAGAGTGGTCAAAAGGAGAAAGCCTGCTTTTGCAAAGAGAAATATATGAGCAAGACTGGCCACTGTGGAGTGGGATTAATGAGAATCTGGAGTCCTCCGAAAGGTCATGAAATCTTGTCAAGAGGAAAACTTGTCTACTGAGTAGAGTCTGAATAAACTTTCTTTTGAAATTCAACAAAGACTTTATCTCATCTTTTCCCATAACTCTCCAAACATGAGTTGACCTAGATAAGACACATGTATCTCAAAGCTTCTGCAACTTCTTACATTTATTTTTTTCTCCTTTGCCCAAACCCTACCAGCCTATGTCTGGAATCCATCCCATGCTGTGCTTTATTAAGACTATTTCTGCAATGTTGCTACTTCTGCCAGCAATCTTTGTCACAACTGCTCTTGGCAGATCTTCCTGCCTGGGAAGTGGTAGTATTGCCGTTACTAGCAGAATGGAGTTACCTCACATCATCCATTTTTTTTTTTGGAGGCCCACACTGCTATGGCTTAGCCTGGTTCTGTTTTGAATTGATGGCTCCAAAGTCAATGTCAGAAGGAACACATCCACTGAGGAGAGGGAAAGAAGGAAAAGGAAGATGAAGACAAAGAGAAAGAGAAAAGGACAGAGAGCTGAGTACTTGAAAACTAGAAGAGATTAGAGTTGGGAATTCTAAACATCCAAGCAATCCAGTTGTCCACTGCTGTCATTTAAAGAAATATTCTGGCTGTGGGAGAGATGAAAAGAATTAAGATAATCTACATTTATTGAATTGCTATAATAGCTAAAGCACAGCTTTACTTTGATTTGTCTATATTATCTAGTTTTCTCCTTATAACAGAGTTATGAGCTGTATGCTTTTTAACTATCTGTGTACATATAAAGAAAGTGAAGTTTGGTTATGGGAAGTAGCTTGCTTAAGGAAGTGTCATTCTGAGACTTCACTCTAGCCTTGATTTTAAAAAAGAACCAGCTTTGAAAATGAGGAATAGATAGCAGTAAGTCTAGTGAAACAACCCTTTACATTGTTTCACTATGTTGGATTGAAATCTCACTTATCCTTTATTACTCATTGTGCATACACTCTCACTGCTTATACAGCATGCACATACTCACAGGTAAATGAATATGCTTGATATCATTCTAGATGCACATAGATATCCTTCATGTGGAGAGAAAGGAACTAACAGGTAAAAAAAAATTGATAAGCCTTTTTTTTCTCAGAGGATTTTCTCTGGGATTACTAATTAGAGCTTGTTATCATTGCTGAATTGGTGTATGAGATGAGTGTAAGATTGGGAGTGACAGAGGTGTGAATTTAGGGAAAAACAATCATTTAAAAAATATTGATTATCTGTGTCACATATGAAGCATTCTTGAACTACCCATGAGCTTAAGTTATTCTTGGAAAATGATCACAGAAGAAAGGAAATGTCAAAGTATGCTATACCTCACCATTGCAAATATTAAATTTGAGGGGAAAATTTCATCTGAGCTAAAAGTTTCTTCCATGCTTCTTTTCCTGAGGTCAAAATTAGGAAAGAATTAATGGAGAAGTCTGTGTAATAGAATTATGTGGAATTATGTTAGAATTATATTATAGTTCCTGTAACCCTACCCCATTATTTTCTTTTTTTCATATATTTTTATTGTAATTAATAGAAGGGTTACATTATATTCATCAGATAAAAGGTGCATTATTTCACAAACATTGATACCCTTTCTGTGTCATGGTCTGCATTTCCCTCTCCCCCTCCCCCCACTCATCTTGATTTTCCCCCTTTTCTATCCAATTTCAAATAACCAATTAAGCATATATGAAATATATCAGATAACATGGTGAAATATTGTAACAATATGGGATAACCAAAGGACAGCAAAAGAGAGGAGAGATAACATAGTACATAAAGGACAACAATCACTCATTATATGGCTTTTGTTTCTATATCCTGGAGGTCCTTACATTTAGAGTCATACTATATGGCCTTATTTATCTAGATTTTGTTCTATTGTGAATCTCTGCTAGGAGAGCCCAAGGTTTCTACTGATTATGACCAATGAGGGAAACCATTGAGCCTATGTTTGAGTCTGGCTTACTTCAGTTAATATGATTTTTGCTAAGTCTTTCCATTTCCTTACAAATGGGGCGATGTCATTCTTTCTGACTGCAGCATAGAATTCCATTGTGTATAAATACCAAATCTTGTTGATCCACTCATCAACTGAGGGACATCTGGGTTGGTTCCATACCTTTGCTATGGTAAATAGTGCTGCAATGAACATCCTTGTGCTAGTGGATGTAGTATGTCCTTGTTTCTAGACGATTGCCTACCCCACTATTTTCATTATCTAACCCTTAATTGTTTCTCTTTTCATCTGGAGGGATATGTTTTCTTCATCATATACTTGTGGTGATATTTTGTGTATATGTTTTTGAATACCTTTTGTAGAACTGATTTAGTGGTAATAATTTGTGTTAGCTGTTGTTTACTATGGAATGTTTTCATTTGCCTTTCAGGTGGGAATGAATGTTTTGCTGGATAGACTATTCTGGATTGGAAGTTGCTAACTTTCAATGATTGAAATATGCCATTCCAGGCTTTCTTTGGTTTTGTGGTTTTGGTTCAGAAATCTACTGTTATTCTGGTAGGGTTTCTACGTAAATGATCTGTATTTAAAAAAATATTTTATAACATGCTTTATATGTGCTCAATACTTCCATTACAAGGAGTCATAGAGAAATTGTTCCTTGGACTGGAATTCTGGGTGTTCTAAAAGCTTCTTTTATCTGGATGTGCTGTTTTTTCAAGATTTGGGGTGTTTTCTGCTATTATTATTTGGAATATATTTCCTATATTATTGGCTTTCCCATGTCTCCTTCCTCAATATTTATAAGACATAAATATGGTCTTTTGAGTCTGAAATTCTTACAATCTTTTTTTCCCAGTCCTGGGCTTGAGCTCAGGGCCTGAGCATTGTCCTTGGACTTTCTCAAGGTTAGAGCTCTACCACTTGAGGCTCAGCACCACTTCTGGCTTATTTTCTATGTATGTGGTACCAAGGAATCGAACCCAGGCCTTCGTGCATGCTAGGCAAGCACTTTAACCACTAGGCCAAACTCCCTGCCCCAATCTTTGACCTTTTTATATGTCTTTTTTCTTCTGTCCTATATGTACTCATTCTGTTTTAGAACCCAGAAATTCTGTCTTCCATGTCATTTATTCTGCTGGAAAGGCTTTCTACTTTGTTTTTTTCCCCTTTGATCTTCAGTTCACATTTCTCTCTCCTTATTGTGATTCTTTTTAAATGTGTTATAATGATTTCCTTATTTCCTTATTTTGTTTTTCTGTATCTTCTTTTGATATTGGCTATTTATCTGTATTCTCTTCAAACTCATTTAACTCTATGTGCATTTACTTGGAATTCATTTGGGTTTTAGCCATGTTCTCATTGAGTTCTTTTATTTGCTTTAATACTCTTCGTGTTCATGTAGTTTCTTGTAGATGCCCTCCACATCAACGTTCATTTCATTAAACGTTTTTGTATATAATTCTTTGTGCTCTATGTATGGGGCTTACTATACTGTCATTCTGATCCATTTTGTTTTCTGGAAATGTTGTGTTTCCCTCTTTCTCATATTTCTTTTATTTCTGTATTAGGCTTTACTCATTTAAGGACATTTTGTGTATGGTTATTTGATGCCTGAAGTTATATTGTATTTTCACTGGACTAGGTGTCAGATAGGTTGATAAATGTTTTCCCCCCATCACTAGTGTTGAACCACTCATCAGTTCTAATACCTCCTGCAATTAAAAAGATAGTGGCATATTTATCGACAGTGGGATACAAATGGTAACTTGATTTATATATCCAGTCCTACTAAATGGTCTAGAATATGGATTTTTTGATAACAAATTTGATATGAATTAGAACTCATGAGTAGGGAGGGTGAAGGAAAAGATATGGAATAAGAAAGGTGGTGAGATGGGAAATGGGATATAGTGGGTGAAAATACCTAATTTGCTCAGTGTAGTGATATAATTCAATTGTAAGGAAGAGTCATGATGTCAAGATTTAGATATGAGTTCTAGGGTAAGTGTAGGGTGAGGTGGGTGTAGATCACTAGTAAGAATATGTAGAAAAATAAAGGAAAAGAGAAGGAGAACCCTAAGTTAAGTTGACAAAACATAAGTCAAAACCAAACAAAACGATGACAAAAATAAACTTCCACAAACTGTTCTGATTGTGAAATACAGTGCTTTGCCATTTAAGCTCTAACTTCAAAACAATCAACACTTTTGTAGTCTTAGGTTCTGCTCTGGGATCTGGTTTCAATAAGTGTAGTCTTTCCCATGGTAGATGGAGCCATTCTCTCTCTTGAGACCCCCTCCCCCATTAGGTTACACTGCATGCCCAGAAAACATGCTATAAAGTAAAGTATGGGTAGTCCCTGACGCTGCTCTTTATAGGTTGGAGAAGATCACCTTGCTGTTTTATCTTTAAGCAACTCTGGCACTGAGACGTTGATGTTGCAAAGCCACTGTAAATAAAAGAAAATCTTGGGATACTGGTAAAAAAAATCAGAAGTTTGGAAGAAAGGGAACACAAAGTTTTTAGAAAGAACTTATCAAATATCTTTTGCTTAAGGTTGAAAAACTTATTGTTTCCAAGAATGCTATAATATTATAAATTAATGCCAGTCATCATCCATTTTTTCTTTTGTCATGTTTAAGCCCAGGGAGTTAATGTTTGATTATTTTTCTTTCAATGGTCTTAAACACATAGAAAATCTTTAGAGAGCTTAGTACCTGCAGATTTGAAATTAGGAAAAAAATAAAAAAGAGAACAAGTTTAGGGTCTGGAGTCTTTTTCTTCCCCTTTCCATGCATACCACACCATCAAAGTCAATTTGGCATAGAAACATTGATTTGTAGTTTAGAAAAAAGAGATCTGACAGTAAAATAAATTCAGCCACGTTAATCTGTCATGGAAGAAGAAAAGGACAGAGAAAAAGGGTCCCAAAGGGAATCCCTCTTCAGGGCACATGAGCATTTGCAAGTCACAAGAAAGTTGAGCCTGGAATTATCCAGAACACACTTGATCGAACTGACAAAGATCACAAAAAGCTTACCATATCTTTGGGCATTTGGGAAGTATTTATGAATCACAGTTTCTCTTTCTTTTCTCATCAGACAATTTCCAATGGTTAGGAGAGTAAATTTCAAAAATCCTCCAGGTGACGTGGATCCTGTAATATTTGAATTGCATTTGGAAGACATCAAAATTGAACTATATATGCTCTTCGTATTTCCTCTCCCATGATCTTAGAGTGATGATTTAATTCAATTGGCTCTTCTAAGAGAATTCTATCTTCCATAGAACTCTCTTGGCTCTCTGACTTAGAAATGAGTGATTTTCCTTGATAGGGGACCTTGTGACAAGGATTTTGGTACTGTCACTAAATCTGTTATTGAAAATTGTAGGTTATATGGGAAATTTTTCTATGACTACAAAAGCATAGACTGATTTTGCAAATACAAAAGCATAGGTTTAAGTCTTTTTAATGATTTGTAATCTCAACCAAATGAAAGCAGAATCAGAATCTTCTGTAACTGTGGTGAAGGAGGCAAAGAAGGAGACAATTAAGCAGGAAGATGGCAGAGTGCTTACAGCCTGAGCTCTAAGTAGACTAACTAATACTACAACTACTGTTAGTGGGCTCAATTAGCACTGCTTTACCTTGGACAGGTACCATGACTATTTGTTGGCTATTCCATGATTTCCAGATATGCTCCCAATTTAAATGCATATTGTTTACACATATTTAAAGTCTTTCATCTATCCATTACAATCGCTTGCTAGACAGATGTTTTATATATGATCATAAATATGATGATTTTCCTACATTAAATGTACATGATTGAATTTTCATTATGTGCTCGCATTTGGATTAGTTTATATGGGATTGCCTTTTTTATGTGGGATTATTTTTTAACTCATAGAAATGCTAAGAGGTCTGGACTATTATTGTAACTGATTTATAGGAGTGGAGAGTGATAATCAAAGAAGTTTGTTATTTATTCATGTTGGCACAGCCTGTTATGGAAATTAGTGGGAGCAGGCGTCACACCTTCAAGCCCTCTTCTTGGTGTGATAAGAAAACTCTGAACATAGGTTAAGAATAAGATTTGCTGCTTAACCACATACAATAACCTGGATTCTTGATTCAGACCATGTCTTGGGCTGTGTGATTGACTTATTAAGCTTGACTCTTCTCAGAGAAAGTCTTAGAGAAACACATTCACATGCCTATAGCTTCCTGATTGGAAATACTTTTGCCTCTTTGGAATCCATTTCTAATGTGAATAGCAAAATAGTCCAGGCTACTTTGTATATAAAAGGTCCTGGCCCCAGAAAGAGAGGGGAGGAAACCATTTGTCATTTCACGCCATGCATGCCATCAAATAGGAAGAAGAATGGACTCTAAATATGCCTGCCTATTTATTGATGCTGTGGAATAATCTCATCCCATCCAGGCAGAAGTCTAATAGCTTACCTCATGGAGTGTGTGCAAGTAGGGTGGCTAACACCAGCCATTTAAACTCCTTTTAGGTTCCTTCACCTTAACCTCCTCATCTAATAGGCTTGCAATCATAGAGCAAGAACTAAACAGTTCTACAGTGATGGTCTACGATAGGAGCATAGCAAATCAAACAGAATTTCTCTGTTAACAGTCTTTAACCTTCTCATGGCACTGAAAAAATCAAAGCTTTGTTTCTAATACTTAGAGATCTTAGGTATGGCTTCTAGGAGGGAGCTGCTACTCTGGAAGCTGCCACAGCTTTTCTACAAACTTTCTTTTGTTCTTTTACTTTTTGCCAGTCCTGGGGCTTGAATGCAAGGGCTGGGCACTGTCCTTGAGCTTTCTTAAGGCTAGCTTTCTACCCTCTGTGCCACAGCACCATTTCCAGCCTTTTCTGTGTATATGTACTGAGGAATTGAACTCAGTGCTTTATGCCTGCTAGGTAAGCACTCTACCACTAGGCCATGTTCCTAGCCTTTTCTACGAACTTTCTTAAAGACAGAAAACAAGTACTGGTAGGGTGGACTTGGAGTAGGAGAAAGATTTCTCCAGCCTAAGCTCTCACTCTTTTTTTTTTTTGAGTTAATCATCTACAGGGGATCTTCTTTCTTTTCCTGATCCTTCTTCCCTCCCCCCTCCTTTCCATCTTCCCTTTTTCCTTCCTTCCTTCCTTCCTTCCTTCCTTCCTTCCTTCCTTCCTTCCTTCCTTCCTTCCTTCCTTCCTTCCTTCCTTCCTTCGTTTCTTCCTTCCTTCCTTCAGTTCTTCCTTCCTTATTTCCTCCCTTCCTTCCTCTCCCCTTTCTTCCTCCTCTCCTATAATCTTACCCTCCCTTCCTTTTGTCCTTCCCTTTCTTTTTGTCACTTATAAATTAATAACCATGACTAATTTAATAGCAATCACAAATTATAGCTTTTATTTCTGCACTCACTTTAAAGACAAAGAAAACTAATTTGAGATGTAAACTGGCCCATAAACTTTAATGCAGGTAGAGCTGGAATGTCTATCTAAGCATGATATTACCTAAAATATGTGATTAGTCAGAGATACTGCTAGCTATAATTACTATATTTCCTGTCCATTATAAGGAAAAGATCCATAGACTTAAGGTAAATCACCTTGTACATGTTTGGTGAGCATGACACTGCATGGTGGGCGTTGTTCTAGCTCACCGTCGCTGACTCAGAAGCTGATGGGAATACAGATATAATGGAAAGGAGGTGGCTGGGCAGATCAACAACACAAGTTGGCTGAATTGAAAACTGTATTGATGTTGGGTAGATTGTTCAGTATTCAAAGTGAAGTTCAGGGTCAAAGAAAAGCAACATTACAGCCATAGTGAAAAAGAAATTATTCCCTTTTGTCATTAATTCCAGTACTTTTCTTCAGGACCTTAATTTGGACTCAGGGCTTCCCCATTAACTATATAAATGGGATTAATGACTTGATTCCAGCAGAGAACATAAAGTACTTAAGGAACTGTTTCAGCCAGATGACACATTATTATTACCAGTAAGAGGTGGGAATATTAGCATTTATATGGCCCTTTATTTGCAGACAGTATTTTGATGGCTTATTCACAGATGTATTAGAGCTGTAATGGACACTCTCTGCTTCAGCATTTGTTGTGCTTGTACATATTTGCAGTATTAAAAATTGTGTAATTCAAAGGATGAATGAAGTCCATAGGAACATGCAACTGCCTTCTGCACATGTGCATAATCACTAACTTCTCTGTTCAGTTCCTGACACAGCTCTCCCTGTCTCATAGGCCTTAAATGTGTGTGGGAGTGGGGAGGGATGGAAGGATGGTTGGATTTAGGGATCTTAAATTCAGCTCTTTTCTCTTGGTGGAGAGTTTAATGGTGTATTTTTCTGGCTCACCAAAGGGTCTTCTACAGGGTGTGTTCTTCCTATGGGGTGGTAGATTGAGAGAATAGGGGTAGTGATACTCCTTGTAGTTAAAAATGTTTAGAATTATTTTTAATTTAATTTTCTTGTCATGATGATATATAGAGAGGTTATAGTTATGTAGGTAAGGTAATTAGTTCTTGTTGAACATTGTTATTCCTCCCTTGTTTCTTCCCACTTTCCATCCTCTTCGACTCCCTTACTCCCAAGGTGTAAAGTTCATTTCCAACATATTGTCTTGTGAGTATTGCTATTGCATTGGTTTACCCTTAGTCCTTTGTCTCACTATTTAGTTATACCCCTTCCCTTCCCCAAATCAGATCGATGCATATACAAGATGCAGGATACAGAAATAAAAAACAATGACAATGGGGAATAAAGTAAAGGAAAAAAATGAAAGGAAAAAAGAAATAACATCAAACAAAAATAACATAACACAGCACATTAAAAAACAAAAGCAAGCAAAACATTCCCCTTGTTTCCATATCTTGGGGTCCATTTTGATTAGCATCATTTTATATTGGCATATGTACATAGCTAATGAGGTATTGTGATCTTCTTCTAGGACTATCCTATATATATATACTAATTATTATAAAGGAGGGAAACCATGGAGCCTATGTTTCTTTGGGTCTGGCTTACTTAGTATGATTTTTTTCCTCAAGTCTTTTCATTTCTTTATGAATGAGGCAATGCCATTCTTTCTGAGGGATGCATAGAATTCTACTGTGTAAAAACACCACATTTTCTTGATGCATTCATCTACTGAGGGGCATCTGGGTTGGTTCCATATCTTAGCTATGGGAAATAATGCTGCAATGAACATGAAATGAAATTTAGTGTGGCCTTATTTGTGATCGTTTGTGTGAATGTCCAGGAATGGGATTGCTGGATGATAGAAGAGCTCTATGTTTAATCTTTTGAGGAACCTCCAAACTGTTTTCCAGAGTGGTTGAATCAGTTTATATTCCCACCAAC
Source organism: Megascapheus bottae (assembly GCF_031878675.1). Lineage (NCBI taxonomy): Eukaryota > Metazoa > Chordata > Mammalia > Rodentia > Geomyidae > Megascapheus > Megascapheus bottae. The sequence continues at coordinate 16,360,521 of NC_143523.1, forward strand.
AGTATAGTAGCATTTCCTTTTGGCCTCATCCTAAAGGCCTATGTTATTTTAGAGATGTTGAACATTTCTTTATCTGTCTGTGTACTGGCTATTCCTAATTCCTCTCCAGAGAAGTTTCTTTTAAATTCTTTAGCCTACTTATTTATGGGGTGGTTGTTCTTTGAGGATTTGTTGTGGGAGGTTTTTTTTCTTTTTGAGTTGTAGGTATATTTTTGATATGAGGCCCTTGTCTATTGTATGGCTAATAAAGACCTTCTCCCAATATGTGGGCTTTATGGTGCACACGTGCCAGTCTTGGGACTTGAACTAAGGACTGAGTGCTATCCCCTAGCCTCTTTTTGCTATTGTTCTACCACTTGAACCACAGGTCCACGTCTGGCTTTTTGATAGTCTCATGGAGATAAGAATCTTATAAACATTCCTGCCTGGGCTGGCCTCCAAATGCCATCCTCAGATGTCAGCCTTCTGAGTAGCTATGATTACAGGCATAAGCCTTAGGCATCCGGCAAAAATTATGGTCCATACAAGGGAAAGTAAGTTCTGAGAGGTTCTGACTTAGTAGGAGCAGAGCTGGAAACAGTATATACATCTACCTGTTTCCAACTGTTCCTCAAAGTTTTGCCAGTGTCAACCTTATTTTTTTTCATAATTAAGTAGTGATAATATTGACCAGGAAAGATGTGTTCTGTGAAAATTTTAAATCTGTATAAATAGTCATTCTTTTTATGAACAAGAAGTCATGTACTTTATATCACACTCCAGACATTCTCCTTCCCCTTTTCCCCAGAATCTTCTCCTATTTTATGGAATAAGTTTCAGTACTATGTTTTTCTAAAACCTTACATATAATCATAAGTTTGTTACACATAACCATATGTATATATATATATATATATACCATATATGAGGTTAGAATAATACTAATTGCTAAGAGCACAACCCCCATGTCATTTCAGCTCTATTGTAAGAACAGGTATTTGATCTTCACAGTTAGCAGCTGAATATATTGGCTGATATAGAAAGTAAATGTAATTTCCTCCAGAAGACATCCCTTTGCAGAAGCAGTTGAAGGACATAAAAGGGGGAAGATTCTGGGTACAACTTCAAATGATCAGTTTGGTTTTAATTTTATGCACTTGCTAGATAGACTTACTTTGTGAAATGAAAAAATACATTTATATACATCAAATTCCCTCAATAACCAATAAAAAATAACTTTTGTACTGCAGTTGAAATCAGACAAAAACAGCAGAAATTGACAGTTCTTCTTTTTCCTCTACTGAAATATGTCTTCAAGAATTTAGAGAATTAATGGCAAAATTACAAAATGTTCCAGTCTTCTCCTCTCCTGTCCACTTTTTTCCTTTTCCTTTTTCTTTCTTTCCAAATTGGAAATAAAAAATTGCTTGCTTTAAGAGTATACGTAGAAAGAAAAAGAAGGAAAAGTAAAATAAGACTTATTGAGATTTCACTGACTTGGAATTTTTGCAATTCACATTAGCAACCTGATCTATGAAGAAACATTTTTAAGCTTCATTTTTCATCTATGAAAAAGATTGCATGAAAATATGTAGCTAAACTATGTTGTACTAACTAAACAAGAGAAGACTGTGAGGATGAAATTGAAGAAACATTGTATAGAAATATGAGGAAATAAATTGCTTTTATAAAAATTCTTTAAAATGTCTATTTTCAGTCATTCTGGGACCATTTTTGTTATATCCTAACAATAAATATGTTAATGTAAAATCTTCATGATGAGTTCAACAAACTGCCCTCTGTGGAATATTTTCCCTTAACACTTTAGTTAATCAGATTCCTGTTACTGTGCCTTTTAAATATGCTTCACAATTTTTATTATTCACAAACCCAAAATGATCGTCATTCAGCTAATGCAAATGTACAAGAAAGGTCCACATCATTTCCCACACCTTTGTTGACACGTTTTAGATTTAAAAATCTGGGCTGAATCACAAATTTCTATTATCTATGGAAAGAATATCCCTTGCTATAAATTTAACTCCATTTTGTTTGGAGATTTTTCTAAGCAGAGAAAACAAAATTAGGGTAATTCTTCTTTCACTTCTAGCCCACAAGCCATGTCGTACATTATGGGATATCAATAATTTCATGTCTTTTACAAATACTTGGACTTTGTCCTTCATATATTATTTGCTGTCGAGATATTTCAGCACTTGTCTCTGCAAAAATTCAGTAACCTTGTCAACTCATGGCATCCACTTACATTGTATCTATCCGTATGCTTTGTGTAAGTAATACTAAATACCCTTCTGTCCAAAAGATTGCCTAAATATGACTACTAAGGCACTACAAGACCATTTTTTTTCTTTTTAAGTATTGTACTGTGATTGGAGCTGCTACTGCTTAAGCCACATTCAGTCCATGAATTGTACACAGAAAAGAAAGATAATCCTGAATTATTGATACCATAAGCCTCAATTGTTATATCTTTAAGAAGCTTAAATTTTGGGAGAGGAGAGAGGGCAAATACATCAAATAACAAAAGCAGGTGCTAAGGATTTCAATATGGGAATCAAATTATCAGGAGAGGTAAGAAATATCACTAAATATATAGATAAGATAGTTGTAGGAGAGGAGCCACCCTTCATGGGATTAGTAAGGAATAAAGAGTATTGCATGTAAGAGAAGAGATGTTCAGAACAGAGTAGAATTTGAGATATGTAACTAGTAGAACAAAATTTGGTGATTTATTTGTGCATTTGTATATTTATATATTTGGCTGATTTTTCTACTTAAAAAAAGTTTTCACCCGGGATAATGGCTCATGCCTATAACCCTAGCTACTTAGGAGGCTAAGATCTGAGGATCAAGTTTCAAAACCTGTCTGGGCACAAAAGGACCAGAGACTCTTATCTCCAATTAGCCTCTAGAAAATAGTAAGTGGGGCTTGGCTCAAAGGTAGGGTGGTAGCCTTGAGCTGAAGAGCTAAGGGACAGCACTGAGGCCGAGTTCAAGCCCACACAAAAATTCCCCTTAAACAAACAAACAAACAAACAAACAAAAATCTTTTCTTTTTTAAGGATACTATGGGAAATTAATTGGGACCATTGCTTTGTGTGTAATTAAGGAGCACTCTTGTTTCTGATAGAAGCAAAGTAATTTCTATTCTTTTCAAAGAAGCCTCCCACATACTCCTAAATTGTTTCATATTCTGTTTTCAAAAGAATTACTTTTTGTTATTGTTGTTCTTCATAAGACCATGACTTTCCTTTCCTACATTTGGTTGATCTCAGAGGGAGTACCATCTTTATCTCACCACAGCTGGAGCAGAAGTTTCTTGCTCAGGAATGTGAACTTGGAGGCAGGAAACTTGTTTGGCCAGTCTTCAGCTTGGGAAGGAAACAGAACTGCAGGAAGAGACAAGAATAAGGCTGACATAGAGAGATAAAAGGGAGGTTAGATGCCAGATGTGAGGTTTCTGAGACCCAATTATTATTTCTCCCTTGGTTTCATGACATTGCTCTGCATTCTTCCTTTTTTTGTTGTTATTTTTGGTTTTAACATGTACTTTTATTCTTATTATTAAGGTGTACGGAGTGGTTGCCATTTCATAAGTCAGGTAATGAGCACATTTCTTCCTTAGGTAATGTCATCCCTTCCTTAGCTTTCCCACAGTTTCCTCCTCCCATCACTTTTAACAAACTTCCTTTTCTGATTAATGGATATAAAGTATTTTACTTTTCCTTTCTCAAGCATAGATCTTCTCATAATGGAAGAAATACACATGAATTTAGGAATTGAACTATGGAGATCACGGCATCTGGTAGCTTATGTTCTACATTTGGTAAATTAGGAAAAGGCTCCCCTTCAGTCTGACTCCACTGAAGGTGTCAGGATAGCTGAGAAGAGGCTTTAGATTTCAGTCTCTGTTACCTGTTCAGCTACCAACCATTCAACAGGCTTATGTGAAATCCCCACAGAGGCCCTGATCCTCAGCTTTTCTTGGAGATTCATTATGGGGAGAGATTCTTCTATTTCCCAACTCTTTGTTGTGGCTTTATGAGAGGAAAATATTGAATAAGAATGAGCAAAAGCTCATACTTCATTCTATAAAGGGCCAAACAAGCATTCTGAAGAAAAACTCATTATTTTTCATGCAGGAGATGCAAATTTGAGTCACAGTGGAATATTATTGATACACATTAGATGACTAAAATCTAAAAGTCTTCTTGTATCCAGAGTTAGTGAGGATGTGGTAAAAATGAAATCATAACACATAATCATTGGAAGTGCAAATGGTACAGGCAGATTAGAACATTTTAGTGAAATTTTACATAGGTTTATCATATGATTGTCCTATTCTACTCCTTTGGACTTCCCTAATAGGAACAAAAGCATATAGCTATATATATATAAATTTATACCCATGCTATAAGAAACATACATTATAGCTAAATATTGAAAAGGATGCTCCATCAACTGGTAAATGGGTGAACAAACATTAATTAATATAGCCCCACAATGCAATACTATGCGCAGAAACATGGAGAAATCCTAACAGTACATACACTTTAAGGCAGATACAACAGGTTTCAGATTGCTTTTAAATTAGAGCAATAGATAGCAGATCTATGATGGGGACTGGTGTTGGGAAAATTTGCTGACTGTAGGAGAGAACATTTTTGAGGGAAAAGAAAAAGTTTTATGTTATTACTGCCGTGAAGATTACATGACTGTGTACATTTTCCTGAACTCATTAAAATGTGCATTTACAATGAGTGATTTTATTGGACATAAAGTCTGTGTCAAAAGCTGATTAATAAAAACATTCCTTTTACTTCAAAAGACAAAGTAATATGCTGTAAAAATAAAAGTACCAGACATAGATGAATTTTTATGGCCAAATAAAATGTCAGTCACTTTCCAAGTACAAGATCTTTTTATTTCAGTGGATAGAAATCTAGGTGTGACATTAATAAGAGAAAAAAAATGATATTCCAGACCTGTGAGGTTCACCTGAGACAGCTCATCTGTGCACTTTTCACTGGGACTCAGAGGATGTCCTTGCATTTGAAGACATTTCTCATCAACACAAATACATCGCTGAAAACCTTGATAGAAGACTGGTCCTTCAAGGCATGGAAGTGAAGAGACTGGTTCTGAAGGTGATGTTGCCTCTGGTATTTCAGTCATAAAAATCATATCTTCAGCCACACCTGGTGGCTCACACCTGTAATCCTAGCTACTCAGGAAGCTCAGATCTGAGGATCATGGATCAAAGCCAGCCCAAATATGAAAGTTGTGAGACCCTTATCTCCAATTAACCACCAGAACACTGAAAGTGGTTGGTGCTGTGGCTCAACATGGTAGAGCACTAACTGAGCTGAAGGGCTCAGGGACAGTGCCTAGGCCAAGAGTTCAAGCCCTTCACGTTATCACCAAAATAACTGAGTGAGATGCAGCAGGGTATGTATGTGCCTTAGAGCACTGCACACTGGCATATTGATAAAAATGCTTCCGGTAGCATGACATTTATTGTCACAGTCTAGGAGATTTAAGAGATGTCTGTGATTTTCTTCTTTATATAAATAATAATAAAAAGTAAGTTCAGTAGAACTTAAGGTGATTAACTCTTATTGTACTTTATCAAAATGAAGGTTATGTTCTCAAGATCTTGTCATCTTTGCCATATCAACATATATATATATATATGAACATATATATGACTACAGATGATATTGAATTCTATCATATATATTGTGGAAATGTGCGTTTATGTCCATGTCTAAACTTTCTATCTGACTCTTGTCTCTTGTCCAGAACCTGTATTGTCAATTGTTTTTATCATTCATTTCCCCTATAAGGAAATCTCTCCATCTACTATTTTGCTGTTAACTTTTTAAGTCTTGTAGAATTTGGTAGTGCATCTATCATATCTTGAGCTTTTCTGTTGGGAAATTATTGATTACTATTTTAACTTCATTGATTATTATCTATGTATTTATAAATACCTCAGTGAATTCAAAGAGGACACAAAGAAATATCTAAATAAACATGAAGAAAATTGAAATAAAACACCAAAAGAACACCATGAAAATGTAAATCTTCAGTTAAATAACTTCAGCAGAGTACACAAAATGGCTAAAGAGATTTTTAAAAAGATACATATGGACTCAAATGAAGTAAAAGGAGTCAATGCAAGGCATGAAAAAAAAGCTCAATAAAGGAAAAACAATTCTGAAAAAGATTAAACTGAAGCTGTGGAGATGAAAAACACAGAGGAAAGCCCCTTTAATAGCATAGAAGAAATGGAAGACAGCCTTTCAAAACTTGAAGGATAGTAAATATAGCAGAAACAATGGAATAAAATGAAGCAAAATATTAGGAAATCGAAAATATTTTGAAAATAATTGGAAGACTTGAAACATGTTCAACAAAGTTTCATAGCAGCAAACTTCTCAAATTTTGAGAAAGAATAGCCCACTTAGGTTTTTTTAAGCAGCCAACAGAACAGATCCTATTAGAATCCCCTCATGACATAGTATCATTAAAACACTAACTGTAAAGAACAGAGCAAGAATACTCCAAGTTGTAGGCAAATAGTATAATTAGACTCAGACTGTAAATTCTTTTGATTAGAATGGTTGCGAGCCTAGACAAAGTTCGCTTTTAATTTATAGCATATTTGTTATACAATGGGCAGCCAAAGTTTCTAGTACAGTTTTCATATTGCATTTGGGATTTGCATTTTATGATGCTGTTCTTTCTAGGATAATTTCCCTCTTTCCAGTGGTCTTTGTTAATTAAAGCAGCCTATTTTGCTTTCTCTGTTCAGTGAGTTGGCAGACTTTAATCAACTGAGTTACCCTTGTAGCAAAACCCACAGTGAGAAACTTATTAAGTACCTGCCACTTCTTGCATGTGCCAACTTATCTGTAAAACCTGTGAAATGGGAATATATCAGTAGCCATTTTATTGAGTTGCTTAAGTGAATTCTAAGACTCAAGGACTGGGTAATGACCATGTGACATCTTAATAGATAAGTCTTAGCTTTTAATGTCACTGTGCTCTTACACCACTTAAAATCTCCATGTTCAGAATTTGGCTCAACACTCCCTTGGCTGAGTGTCTAAAAGAGTAAGAGGTACAACAGTTGATTAGTAACTGGGAAAAAGAAATGACAACTACTTTCATGTTCAGATTTGGTGTGGGTTTAGGGCTGCCTGGTATTCTCTGGTGCTCGGTCCCAGGGAACATCGCAAGAAGTGGGTCCAGGAAGAAAAAAAGATGGCAATGCAAGAAGTGGGAACTGACTATTAACAGAAAAAAAAACCCATTTCAGTTTTCTTAGATCTGAGCTCTCTGATGTGATGGATCTTTTCTGCTTTGAGGATTAACCTTTCCCTTTGTTATGATAGAGCTGGAATGTAGTCCTGAGGAGTGAGTGGGGAAAAGAATATATTGGAACTTAAAGGACTGTGTTAGGACTCTCAATGCTTAAAACCCTGTAAAAAACAAAGCTAGCAGTAAGAGGCCTCTCTTTCTATCAGACGGTCTGTTTATGGAATTCCAAAGCCAAAATTGATCTGGCAAGGAGAACATCAACTCCATTTTTGATAAAAGTACCCTGCTCTCTATATAAACACTGGCAGAGATTCCCTTCGTGAACACTTGTTTGTTAAACAAGTCATTTGAAATATGATGTAAAAAATCAATGTTAATAAATTCTTTAATAAAAAAGTACCCTGCTCAAGATACACTAAATAGGAAATTATGTAATTCTGCCCCAACTCATATTCCTTAGTAGATACAGAAAACTCATTCGAAACAAATGAGTCTCAAAACAGTCACCCCCAACTTCATCTCATAATTCTTCGCTGTATTTGAATTATGAAAGTTTCTAAAACTTAGGGTATGGACAGGAGAGGGAAGAAATGATAAAGTAGCTCATAGACGAGGACAGTTGTGATGTAAGAAAAAACAATAAAGTTAATAGGAGGAAGAGCTTCACTTGTTCTGTTATGAAAAAAAGTGTTATATCTATTTCTGAGGGTTACACCAGAGGAAAAATTAATCCCAAGAATGGATTTAAGCACTATTTTTTATTATGACATTTGTAAATGTTCAGCAAGGCATATGTACAAAAATCCACTTAGCAGAATGCCACCTTGGGTTTCAGAGTTTGTAAGCCTAAAAAGCAACAATTAAGACCTCCCATGACTCATAAAATATGCAATAAGGTGTTTTGAATCAGATGGAAAAGTAGGGGGGGAAATTTGTACTCTTCACAGGCAAAATGTGCTGACATTTTTAATAATAATGAAATATAAGACTTCCTTGGGGGCAAAGCTAAAATCTATTGTGCTGTGAAAGAATAGATCCATTTAACTTGTTTAGGCTTCTTTGTTCGTTTTGTGTTTCTCATTAAGCCTGCTCACAGTTGTGAATGGTATTATTAATGTTCTGTGTGCTATGGTAGAGAGCTGACTTTATGAGGCTAAGTTTCTGAAGGTGCAATGCTAATGAAAAAAAATTTCTCCTTTCGCTCGAAGAATTTCATTTTGTTTCATGTTCAGTCCTCATTAGGAAAACATTTCCCGCTTAATTTAGGTATGTTCTCCTGGTTATGACATCTGTTTAAGTATTTGGTCCTGTTTCTGGCATTAATGGCTTTAATTTTCACACTTCTGGTCTTTCTTTCTTCCTTTTTTTTTAGATGAGATGTCAGGACATGGACCTCTCAGTATTTGATATTTTATAATATCCCACCATATTGTTCTGAGGTTTGCCAGATGAAAGAAAAGACTCCAGTGAAATCCAAATTTCAAATAAACTACACATATTTTTAGTATGATGATATTCCATGCAATCTATGCAATATCCTTCTGTGACAGATTAGAGAGTTCCACCTCTCCCTTGGGCCCTGGGAAAAAGGTAGAAAACTACCGAACTTCCATTGAGACTTCAATGTATAAAAACCCTTTTAGTGCTTTCTATGAGTGCCTGAACCTTAAGGTTGGGTAGTTTGATAGTCCTTCCCTTATTCCTCCAATGGGAAACTGCCATCCAAGCCACCCCTTTTAAGATAGCAGGCTGGCTACTTCAGACCCTGCAGTCACTCTGAGGACACTGCAGGAGCTTCAGTGGACCATGGAAGACATGCGCCAGAGAGCCTGCCCCGACTGGCCTTGAAAAGCAGCACTCCAGGCAAGACAATCGCCAGTGTGATTGCCTAGCATGCACGAATATCCGGGTTCAATTCCTTGGTACTACATACACAGGAAAAATCCGGAAGTGGTGCTGTGGCTCAAGTGGTAGAGCTCTAGCCTTGAGAAAGCCCAAGGACAGTGCTCAGTTCAAGGCCCAGGAATTGCAAAAATAAAAAAAAAGAATGTAGAGTACTTTCCATGGAGGCCAAGCCGAAGGCCTGTTCTTGCCTTTCACTTGCCTGCGGCACAACCCTTCGTTCAGGCAGAGGACTGCCATGGTCGGGGTGGATTTCCTTGTCACATGCCCTTTCTGGTTACAGGAGATTCAGGCGACAAGAGTTCATCTGGGAGATACTTTCCAGGTGCTGCCTGCCTAGTCCTAAAACATCAGGATCCCTTCCCCACCAAAGGCTTCTCCTGAGTGTTACTGTTTTTGTTTTTTGGTTACTTTTGATCTTTATCATTAATAGAGCATGCTGAGCTGCTAAGGGGAATGGAGGGCAGGAGCTGTAGTGGCCGGAGGCTGATGGTGTGGGTAGTGGAAATAGGACAGGACTGTGAGGAGTTTCACTGGCCAGAACAGAAACAACATGAGGCAGCTGAGATAAGGCGGAGAGCTGAGGCTGTGGATAGCCAGAGAAGACAATTTATGATCACTGATCCCTGGAAGAGTTTAGGAAGCTTCCCAGCAGTAAGGGCTAGGAGCTTAGATTCTCCCAATCACAAAACTCTACAGAAATGTGTGGTTATGCGTTAGCAACAAATATATACAGTAATCTACTCCCCACGCCCATTGCAGATGGATAATAAAGTTTACTGCCCCTTATTCTAGGCAACTCACAGTGGAATTAAAGCTTTGAGGGGGAAAGATCCCAGTCAACCTTGAATCCATAATTAAAATTTCAGAGCACAAGAGTTTAAATGAGTCAAGAGCTGTCTTTATTCCCAAGAGAGCAGGTGCCTAGTTCCCTCTTGGCAGCCTTAGTATTTATTTATTAGACACCTATCCTTTTCTCTAGTCAGAGTGGGCAACTACTCTTGTTTTCCTCTTGATGGGATCCATAGAGCTGCCGGTACTGTTTGGAAGGAACACCAAACCTCAACTAAATACTCAGCTTAACCATGTATCCTATAAGGCTGCTCCACAAATTGCTTTTTGCCTTGGCTATGGGATCTTTTGCTATTTTTCTTTTTTTTCATATATTTTTATTGTAATTATTAGAAGGGTTACATTATATTCACCAGATATAAGATGCATTACTCCACAAACATTGATACCGTTTCTCATGTCTTGGTCTGATCTCCTTTTATTAAATACTTGTGGTTAAAAATTCCAGAGATAATGGAATTTTTGTGTTCCTGTAGAGGCTAGATTCTGGAGTCAGATTCAGATCCCAGTCTATGGCCTACATGAGCTCAATGAAAAGTCCAGAAAGAAGAGAAAGCTTTTTCTAAGCAAAGAGAAATGAAAGAATGCCTTTTGCCACATATAACAGGCTGGGAATATAAAATCGGAGCCTATTCTGAGCCTATTTTGAAAATGTCTTAAAGGAGAAAGTAAGAAAGAGATTTCATTTAGTCAAATGATAGGCTTTTTGGTGCTGGATTTAAAATTGCTTTGCTATAAGTGGGTCATTGTGGGCGAAGGTGAAGTTGCACAAAAGAGTCAGCGTATGCACTGGCTTATTCTTCCTTTGATTCTATTTATTGAATACCTACAGATGGATTGTCTTACTTTCTACTGGTGAGATGAGAAACATTACCCTCTGTGTATAAACACAGGTGTTGTCATTTATCTAAGAATTTTCTGCATGTATAATTGCTTGTATAATAATTAATATAAATAATTGGAAATCGAACCCAAACCTATCTGAGTGCAAGGCTGTGTCAGATTCAGCTATACGAGTAACCTGACAGCAGGATTTTAAGGCCACTGTTTATTTCCATCTGCTCTGAGAAATCTCTACTTTCTGCTGTTCGCATGGCTTGTTATCATATCTGTACCTATCATATCCGAGGGTTTGGAATAAGGTAGCCAGCCACAGCAATGGCAGTTCTTTGAGTGGAAGAGAATTATGGCCATTGGTTATATGCCTTAAATTGTGATTATCTGGGGACAATAAAAGTGAGATCGAGTCACTGTTGGTGTGCAGCAAAGAAATGACACCCTGGGGACTTACTGTGATTGTGCTGTGGAGTGGACCTTTATTGAGGTAGGTGGCAAGCTGGCACATCAAATGACAATTATCACAGCAGTTATGAAGCAGTTTCTTAGTCTGTCTAGCAAGCTGATGTAAAAAAATGGGCACCACATTAATAGTTATCAACAGGCACCAAAATTCTGTTTAAGGAGGATATATATATGTATATATGTGTAATATATGTAATATAAAATATGTAATATACAATATATATAATTATATTTTGTGCGAAAGGTGGGACCCAAGGATTTCAGAAAAGAAATACCATGCATACTTCTGCAGAGAGATGGAAAGAAATTGGTAGCTGGCTCCAGGTAAAGAGAAGGTTAGCATTTGACAAAAAACATAGAAGGGGGCCAGACTGAGGATGAAATAGATTTGGGGGTAGGTCTTGGGTGATGTTGCCAGAAAATTCTTTGGAAAGAAGGACTAGCCCATTTTGCTGGCTATGAGGTGTGTATAGGTAGACATCTGCTGCAGAATGCTACATATGCTTTATGTCAGCTGGAAATGTGTATGAGAAATCAAAGAAAGGGCTGAATTCTAATCAAGGTCAGTGTGATGGACAACAAGAACAATAAGGAATCTGGAGCTCAAGAGCCCACACAGCCACAGCTATTCCTAGAAATACTGATAAGAGCTTTGGGCTCCCAGGAGCCATGAAATTACAAATGCACATAATTGTCTCATAACGCATTTTGCTAAGATCTTGACAGTTGAGGTTGCAGCTAACATTCTGTTGATACATTTTTCCCCCTGTGCTCACCCGCAATTAAGTGGTTGAAGTCCACTATTCCCTGTGGTTGGTAGTGTAGGCTTTTTAAGTAGACAGAAAAGCATTCTGGAAAAGGAGAGATGGTATGGAATTCATCATGTCAATCTTTACATCCGCCAGTATCGTCACAGATGCTGTACTTATGTTGTAATTGAGATGCAGAGAGAACACAGTTTGCTAACTGGCTTTGGGTTTAGAGATCACCTTGTCAATGAATTGCCTAGACTGTATTATCACTACCTTGATCCCTGTTCAGTGAGGACACTGAGTTAAGTAATGATGGCAGCAGGAAGAGAGCATCCCCATGTCACACTCCCAGAACAGATGTGGAGGAAGGGCTGGTTGGAGGGCTGTGAATGGCTGTGTGGGTTTCTTTGAAGATGCCTCATCAATATATGCAGCAACTGGCAGGATAAATGAGGAAACTGTTAGGGATTTCCACTAACACTGGGATGGAACACATAGATGGCAACAGAGAATGGATTTTAGGCTGTTGTCTCAAATTTGTTTATATCCGTGAGTTAAGTTCTGGGATAAATTGATCCATCTTAGCCATCAAGAGCAAGATGAAATTCATTTTCCAAAGAGCTTACCATGATCTAAAAAAAATCTATGGTGTTTCTATAATTATTTGATGTTTTTCCTGTTAGATTTCCAAGCTCCTCAAGGGTAGGGTCTGAGTCTCTATTTTTCATGTAATCCAGAATTGTTCCTGCCACTTAATGACTATGGGAGAATGAGAAGTTCACAACTGAACCAGTGGTTGATGAAAACTATAATAGAACTATTTATAGGCCAGTAATGTTATACTTTACAGCATTAGGCATGGCTGATCTTTCTTGGTTTTGCACCTTACTGAGAAGAAATTCAGGCTTTAATAGGACAGCCAACCAGTGGTAAATTGGAGAAGAGTAGAAAATATGGATTCTAGATTTCTTCCAATCTTTCATACTTTGTGCATTTCAAGTAAAGATGAAACTGGGCATTGAAGCTCAGTATTTCTTGAAAGATGCAATCTTTCTGGGTATATTAGACATTTTTTTATATAATGGCTTCCCAAAACCTAGTTCTTGTAGAGCTTACATTTCAGATAAAATGACTACTCCTTTCCTTATAAAATACAGATCATACATTATAATATATTGTTCACTAAAAGATCCTAGGATCATAAAATTCTGGGTTTGGAGACTAAATATCACCTGCTATTCTAATTACATGGTAATTTGTCTGCTTTGCTCTAAAGTAACTAGGCCACCATTTTTTTTTTTAGATTTTTTAAAGAAATTTTATTGTGATTAATAGAAGGGTTACATTATATTCACCAGATAGAAGGTGCATAACTTCACAAACATTGATACCCTTTTTCATGACATGGTCCCCATTTCCCTCCCACTCTCCCCCCGCTTATCTTGATTTCTCCCCTTTCCTATCCAATTTCAAATAATGAATTAAGCACATACAAAAATATCAGATAACAAGTTGAAATATTGTAACAATATGAGATAACCAAGGGATGGCAAGAGAGATGAGAGATAACATAGTACATTAGGGACAACAATCACTCATTATATGGCTTTTGTTTTCTTATCCTGGAGGTCTTTACATTTAAGTGTCATACTATTTGGCTTAATGTCTCTAGATTTTGTTCTATTGTAAATTTCTGCTAGGAGAGCCAAGGGTTTCTACTGATTATGACAAATGGGGGAGACTATTGGGCCTATGTTCCTTAATATGATTTTTCCTAAGTCTTTCCATTTCCTTACAAGTGGGGCGATGCTATTTTTTCTGACAGCAGCATAGAATTCCATTGTGTATAAATACCACATCTTGTTGATCCACTCATCAACTGAGGGACATCTGGGTTGGTTCCATATCTTTGCTATGGTAAATAGTGCTGCAATGAACATCATTGTGCTAGTGGATTTAGTATGCCCTTGTTTCTGGACGGTTGGGTAAATGCCAAGTAGTGGAATTGCTGGGTCATAGGGGAGCTCTATATTTAGTCATTTGAGGAACTGTCATACTGCTTTCCATAGTGGTTGAACGAGTTTGCACTCCCACCAAAAGTGTAGTAGTGATCTCTCCATTTTTATAATGGTTCCTGCGCTAATTAAGGATTGTGCTCTACTGCATAGACGATAAGGCAGATTATAAGGGCTTAACTAAATAGGCATTACATATTTGACAGGTAATGGAAAATCCGGGACTATGCAATTGAGGCCTTTTGCACAAGGAAGCATGCCTCTGTCTGATCACTGCTGTTGCAAATGCCCATCCCAGAATATGGCTGCAGGTCTCATTTGAGAAGGCAGCTCCTTTCTCTACAGCCTCAAGTGAACCATTTAGGCAGCAAGGAGCAATGGAAATGAGGCAAATCTTATGGAAGAAAGATTTTTCCAAAATCCTCAGATGACCTTCGTTTAGTCCTTATTTCCTTAGTCCATACCGTGTGCATAAGTGTCTGGAATTACAAGGGAGCATGGAAACACAGTGCTTAATTTGAGCTAAGATTGCACCTAGACTCTCTGAGAGGAGGAATGTCAGTTTGGGGAAGTGAACATTTCAGATTGGTAGGATTTCAGAAGTGGGAGTGCCCAGGGAATGGTTAACTATTAGCCTGGAAATCTGGGAAGTGTGACTGGCATTTACTTTTTGAATGTTCAGCTATGTATTCACGGTTAACAACTGCCATTGATCTATTACTATATGTTCAAAACTGAGCCTGGTCAAAACTGTTTGCTATGACTGAAGGACAATCAGATGCCTTCATTCTTATTTTATTCATCTCTAAGAGATGAAGTCTCCCTCTTTTCCTTAAAATATTTTTATTATCTTTAAGTACCTGTTGTACAAAGGAGTCACCATTTAACAAAGCAGTTTATAATACAATGCATCTTGAGCAGTGTCACCTCTTCAACATTCTCACCCCCCCTTTGACCCATCCCTTCCTTTTTTTGTATTAATTCTGCGGTCTAGACATTGAATTCTTGACTGCATTCTCCCTCCCTACCTCTTTATTCATCTACCCTTCTCTTGGTCCCAACCCTTCTTGCCTGAATCCATTTCCTGGTGCTGGTTTTCTTGGGCTTTATCATGGTCTTCCTAAAAGATTTTTACTATTTGAGCTATCCACAGAGTTTATTATACTTCAGCTAGTTCATTTGTAACCACTTGCATATCACCCAATGTGATTACTTAGGGATTTATAGGCACATTCTATCTACCACAAATGAAAGAAACTATGCAACATTTGTTCTCTGTGTGATTTACTTCACTTAATTTTTTCCAAGTCTTTCTATTTTGTTATGAAAGATACAACATCATTCTTTTAAATTGATGAGTGAAATTCTGTTGTGTATATCTACAACATTTTCTTGATCCATTCATCCACTGAGGGGCATCTGGGCTGATTGTGTATTTTACTTTTAGTGACTAGTGCTTCATTGAACATGGTTGTGCTGATAGCTTTATACTAACCTTGTTTGTATCAGGTTGGATAAATGAGAATTGGTACTGAGATACTGATGGGCTACCTGGCACTTTCGACTGTAGCCTTGTGCTGATGGGACTCTCATTTGGAGAAAATGAAATTGGTGAAGCACAAAGTGTGCATTCATTTATTCATTCCTTTACTTTGTAATTCATTTGATGTGCTTTGACTAAGTACTTAAAATAGCAGTGTTGCTATTAGAAAATAATGCAGAAGTAAATGCATCAGGATACTCACAAACCAGATGACAGATATCTATAATAATGAGATAGACTCATGCAGGACATAAGTGCATGTCACAGCAGCCCAACTTGAGGGTCAGGACTGCTTGGAATAGAGACTTGTCAGAGATGAGGAGCTGTGAGAACAGTCAGATTCTAAGCTTGATTTAGATGACCCTCTTGTTAGAGCAGATGTTTCAGCCTTTGACTGTGCTACCTTGGGAAAAATAAAAGGGCTGATGTGGAGTTTATGGCACTAACACCGGACATGACATTAGATCCATTGATTGAATGAATGCCTGTATTTGGAGATGCATTACTATGCAGGTATGAAATTTGCAGTGGCTTCACACACATTAAACAACAGACTATGTCTGTCACCTAGAGCACCTACCAAAACTCACATCCTTCTCCTTCTATCCTGGGACCAAAAATTGCAACTAAAATTAAATAGATTGCATGAAGGATATAGATTTGTGGGATCGTCACCTGGAAGAAACACAGCCATCTTTCACTGGAGATCCATTTGTGTCTCACTCAAATGACTTAGCATCTTCAGTACTTTTTTTTTTTTAAATTTGAACCAACATTTAATACCTGCTATGGTTGGTACCATGCTTTACAATAAAGAAAACACAGCAATGAACTATGCATTTTAGTGACAGTTGAGGGACACGTTTTATTCTTGTGCATGTTTTTATGTTTGTGAGTTAATGTTTAGCTATAAATAGCTTTGCAAAATTAGTCTACTGAGAGAAAGTTTTCCTGAAGGATTAGAAGGAACACATAGCACTATGTATCAATGCCAAAGAAATTAAAAGATCCTTTCACATGTTACAGATTTTTCCTGCCTGAAAAGGCAAATAAAAGGCTTAATTGTATTCCTATGTATTTACGCATTTAAGAATTATTACAAAGTTTCCATTTAAATTTTATGGTGGCGGCATGGAATCCAGTCTAATTTGTATAAGTTTACAGGCTTTCTAAAAGTGTAGAGGCCCTATACGTGACTTCAGCCTACTCAAGGAATTGCTTTAAAAAGTAGACGATGATTTTATAGATATAGATATTTAAGGTCCAGTGAAAATTAATACTTTGAAAAAATGTGTTACTAAAAAGGGTAAGATTCTTTTCCCTGAACTTTGACTAGTTGAAGTAATTCAAAGAGAAATAGAGCAAGGCAAATGCTGTCTTGAGCTCCATGAAGTATGTAGAAAATCTTGGAAGACTGATGCTGAGTAAGTATTTAGATGTGTAAATATGAACAAAGTGGTGGCTTGAGTTTCTGTGAATGGGCACATAGAGTGGAGGCAATAATCCTTTACATCTGAACTAAGGAATGAGTATGAATTTTGTTATTTCTTGGGATTATTCTAAAATGGTGAGTCTAGACATTTGTTCTGTGGTGATAAATAAGAAGAAATGCAAAGAAAAGATGTGAGTTAGCGTATGAGGTGTGCGTGTATGTGTGTGTGTGTGTATGTGTGTGTGTATTATAGGGTAAGTAAAGATGGGGAAATAAACTGCAAGATGTTGATGTAAGAATCAAATCAGATAACAAACACAAAATGGCCCTACAAAAGTTTCTTGATAACAGAACATATTCAAGTAAAATAATTTTTATTATTCTATATTTGGTTATGAAGTTGAATCCTAAAGGGGTGACATGGATCAAGATGCATGGTACTCATAAACTGCACACAGAATTGAAACCTCTTGTACAATTACTTAAAGATAATAAAAAATTAAAAAAAGAATAAAGCCCTATAACTTGCTATTAAAAAACTCAACAAAATGTTAATTCTGGTAAAGGCTTTTCATCCTACTAAAAGTGAGTTGGTTTTTAAAAGGAGCAACCAAGTGGCTTGAGGCCAGGTGGAGAAACTGATGGATTTCATTTTGTTTTGGGTTGCATTTGTGAATACCTTTCTGAGTAAAGTCTAATCTTCAACAAGTAAATAAATCTAGTCTTCAAAGAGCCCCCAAATGGGTAGCGTTCTTCATTTCACTGGCTACGTCGTTCCCTTCACTACTTCCCAGTCAGTTTGCTGAAGTGGATCTGGGTCTTTACTTTAAAAATGTTTCCACATTGAAGAAGTAGACAAAGAACATGAGGAAGAAGCGTCGCAGACATTCTTAGACTGGATCTGCTGAATCAACCCAGTGCTTCTATACCATTTTCCTCCATTTTTGGAAGAATTCAAAGGACTAGACCATGTAAACATTTATTCAATATTTTTTTTTTGCCAGTCCTGGGCTTGAGCTCAGTGCCTGAGCAATGTCCTTGGACTTTCTCAAGGCTAGAGCTCTACCACTTGAGCCTCAGCACCACTTCCCGCTTTTTTCTATGTATGTGGTACCAAGGAATCGAACCTGGGTGTTCATGCATGCTAGGCAAACACTTTAACCACTAGGCCAAACTCCCGGCCCTTATTCAATATTTTATTCATTATTTTTTATTGAACAAATGATGGTTGTTAATGATGTATGCAACTAATTTTTATGGAGACACTTGAATCTAAGAATGACATACTCAAAAAATGCACTGATATATATGAACATCAATCAGTTCTATCTACTTTTAATCTAAGTAACATTGAAAAATAGAACACAATACCTGGGTGCGAAGTGCCCCCCAGTGTCTCTGTCCAGCATTTAGTTATAGATACTTGAAAAGTAACTGCTGTTATGACTTCAAGCAGCATAGATGCATTTTGCCTGTTTTTGAGGTTTACATGATTGGTATTGTAAACATCTACTGGTGTCTACTTTCACTTGGTGTTGTTTGTGGCATTATGTTCCATGTAGTTGTGATTTCTTCCTTCTCACTGATGTACAGTGTGCTTTCAGTGACCTCTAGCTGAGCAACTCTGGATATTAACATGCTGAATATTCTTATTCACGTCTTTTAGTGAAGCTATGTGTGAATTTCCATTTAGCATAGCTGTTTGTATGGAATTTTAGGGTCTTTTCAGCTTTAGTAGCTACTCACAAATTATTTTCTAATACTGATGCAAAAATTTGTTTTCTTATAACACTATGTGTAAATGTAGAGTTCTGGATATTTGTTAAGTGCTATTATTCCAATACTGCCACATCAAACTTTAAATAGGCCCCATTTATGACTACATATGGCTATGAAACTTTCTCCTTTTACTCTGGAATGCCAAGCTTCACTTTAGAGACTTGGAACAAAAGAAAAAATGTCAGAGATCTGTAATCCCTCTAGAGATGAGCATTAATCACAATCCTTAGGAATGTCCTGTGTCAGGTCTGGGTTGCTGCATAACTTGAGGATATCCTTAGAAGAGTGTTTCTCTTGCAGGAATTATAAAGAGGAACAACTTTTTCATCAAGAAACTGTTTTCTCAGTTACTGGTTCTGTTATTTTCCATCAAAATCCTCATTTTAAAAATCATTTTATGTCCTCATTCAAATGAATAAGTTGTAGCTTTTAGCTACGATCTGAAATGCATTAAATTGAAGGAAGAATGGAAAAATCAATATAATCTGTGCTAAGAAGGGAACTTATCAGGACCTAAAGTGACGGAACATCATTCAGGGGCAAGAGTTATAATACAGATGGGACACAGGACATTATTTTTATTTCTTGGAGTTATAGATCTTGTGGAGATATATAGATATCATCCAAACTAAACAGGTGATGAATAACTGGTTAAATATTAGAAACCACATCCATAGAACATGAAAGAAAATTCATTTATATTTACTGTCTTTCAAGTAATTGAATCAACTTTAATGACTATCTCCCCTCTCAAAGTAGTACAACTGAGAAATTATTGTCACTTAATGAATGTATATTAATAACAAGTGTGTATCAACTACTTGGGACCATGTGGCAACAGTGTATCCCACATTTTGCCTTTGCACTTCCAAGGTCTATTTGATGAGAGTCACAATTACTTTTGGTTACTTATGAAAGCTTCATAAGCCACAGTCTTGTGGCTTATTACCCAGTAATGGTCATAGAACTAACCAATTATGCATGGCATTCAATGAATATTTATAGTGTTGTGTGTGTTTTAAAGGCATCTTCTAAAGAGCTTATAAAATGGGGCTTTCCTTAAAGATGGATCGTCAGGAAGGCTCCCAGTGAAGCTCCCAGTGAGAGCCTGTTAGGTAGTCTTCTGTATCTCAGAGGAAGGCTCCTTCTTCTCTTGAAGCTGCTGGTATAAACCACCTCTGATGAGAATGCAGTGCAAGGTGCTCATCTACCGCCAATTCCGATGGCAACTGCTCAACCTTAATCTTCTGTGTGCAGCATCGACAAGGATTTATCAGATCTTTAAGACAGAGAATATCTCATCCCATATATTTGATTTTAGAAAAGGGCAGTATTGATTGTTGTTCTTAAGGTACTATGTTATCTCTCATCTCTTTTGCTGTCCCTTGGTTATCTCATATTGTTACAGTATCTCACTTTGTTACCTGATATATCGGATATATTTGTATTTGGTTATTTGAAATTGGATAGGGAATGGGGGAAAACAAGATGAGGGGTGGGGGTGAGGGGAAGGGAAATGGGGACCAAGACATGTGGAAGGGTATCAATGTATGGGAATTAATGCACCATCTATCTGGCAAATAGCATGTAACCCTTCTATTAATTACAATAAAAAATATATGAAAAAAAGAAAATGGCAGTATTTTTAGGTTTGCTCAACCTATACTTTTTTTAAAAAATCTGGTAACATAGTCAGATAAAATAACAGTATGAGATTAATCAAAGGGCGAAAAAAGAGAAGAAAAATAACATAGTTCATTAAGAACAACATTCACTCATTATATAGATCATGTTTCCATATCCTAGAGGTTCTTCTTTTAGCCTCATCTGATGTAGCCTTATGTATCTAGGTTTTGAGCTATTGTTATCCTCTGCTAGGAGAGTCCAAGTTTTGTACTAATTATTACAAATGATGGAAGCCATTGAGCCTATGTTCCTTTGAGTCTGGCTTACTTGACTTAATATGGTTTTTTCCAAGTCCTTCCATTTCCTTATAAATGGGGCAATCAACCTATACTTTTGAATAATGAATGCTTCAATATCTTAAGGATATTTTCTCAAAATAAGCCCCAGAAAATTTTATATCTTTGAGCTGAATCTAGGGATGTCCTCTTATTCAAGTTAATTTATGGTTTTCATAATAGGTTATTCATTGCTCTCAAACTACAAGATTCAGTTTAGAATAAATCTGATCTAACTTATATGGCAATAATACTGTGAAATGATAATTATACAAATGAAGTTCCTTTCTCTGGTTTGAAATTTGCTCTATAAAGATATTTGAAGTCTCAACCTATGAAGAGTACATCAGAGCAAGTGATTTTTCTAAAAAGAATTTTTGGTTTTTAAAAATATGTTTACTATTCTCCCATGATTGAGTTGTATGTTTCCAAATTTATATGTTGAATTTTAAGTTCCGGGTACTTCAGAATGTGGCCATATTGGATGTGTCTGAACCAGTATGGTGTTTTTATGAGGAAACTTGACCCACAAGATAACATGAAGACATATCTACAAGAAAAGAAGAGAGGCCTCTGAAGAGATTATCCCTAGGGGACCACTGATTTTATGCCTCTTGCACTAAAGCTTATTGCTTTCTGCTTATTGCTCATTGTTTTCTGCCATAGGTGGAAGCTAGAATTAGTTTGAAAACTTATAAATGCATACTTTAAGAGATATGCGAGTGTGCACAAATGTATTAACAGAAATACAGTAGATTCAGGGAGAACTCACACAGTGCAATTCCTTAGAAAGGCTATATAAGAAGTCGACAAGATAAATAACAGAAAATGGGTACTTGGAAGTATGATGTGGTGTGAAGGGGAGAGGGGTCCTCGAATGGAAAGAAGTAGGAATCAGGAATTCAATGCATATTGTATAAAACTGAGGAAAGGAATGAATTTGGGGAGGATGGGTAAGAATATTGAAAGGGATGATATCGATCAAGGCTCTTTGTATTCATAACCTACTTTGTTGAATAATAAGTCCTTTATGCAACCACCTAAAAGACAATAAAAATATTTTAAAAGGGCTGATCACATCAGGTATTGGCAAGATATGGGGGAACTGGAGCTCTCCCACAATGCTACTGGGAATGTAAAATGGCTACAAGCACTTTGGCATATCCTTTGGTAATGCCTTAATATAGTTCATTGTAACCATACTTATGATCTAGCTACCCAGCTCCTGGTATCTGCCCAAGAGTACATAATATTGGTAAAAAAAAAAGTTTATGCGAACTTTGTGTCCATTAAAACCAGGAAGAAAGTGGGATGTCTATCAACAGAGGAGTGCATAAATAGCCCAGCTATATTCACACAATGAGAATATTCAGCAATGTACATAATTTAAATATTGGTAAATGTAATAGCATAAACACAGACCCAAGTAATTATGATGGATGATACACAAGACAAAAAAATACACATGAAGCGATGTGATTTATAAAGCCTCTAAAATATGTAATCTATTTGACAGCAGATCAGTGCTTGGCAGGAGATGAAGCAAATGGAGAGGAACAAGAGAGAAGGGTTGTAATAGGGAAAACAATTTCAGGGTTAATTATCTTACTTGTAGTGATTCTGCATAAGTGAAACCACCCAATTGTAGGAATTAAGTGTATGCAGTTTATAATATATCTAAACATGTATAATATCTCTAACATAAATATTAAATAGCAGAAGGAAGGCAAATAATGTATGTAATGTTTCAGATTGGATAAGAAATCAACAGCCTATAGGAACACAATAGCAGATACAAAATATAACTAGAAACCCTTCTATTAATTATAATAAAAATATATGAAAAAAATAACTAGAAAGAGCGAATAAAGATGTGGCTACATTTAGGTGCCTTTGAAGCAGGAAATTACGATGAGAGATTCTGAAATTATTTGTGGAATGTGCCCTTTTCTAGCACTTGAATTTAGTACCATCTGCCTATGTCTTAATTTAAAAAATGTTTTTTTTAATTTGTTTTTCAGTGAGGTGACATTTACATAACAAAATTAACCATCTTAAATCATACAACTTAGTGACATTTAATATGTTCATAATGTTGTACAACCACCATCTCTAAATAGCTTGAAAATATTGTCTTCATCCCCCAAGGGACACACAGTATCCACAAAACCCTTACTCTATGTTAAAACTTGGTTTTTAAGAGAAAAATAAAATGTCTGTTCCTGGCTTGTAAAGCTCCCCACAGTTTGAACTGCCCTATGAGTTCTTACAGCCCCAACTCAAGCTACCTTCTGCTCTCCTGACTCTTCCTGGTAGCTTTGCTCCTGCCATCCTCCCTGTTTAAAACATATGTTTTCCAGATGTTCACATTTCACATTCCTACTAAGTCTGGAACTTTCCTTAAGTGTCTAATCCAGATTTACTGTCTATAGTGGGAAAGTCTCTTATAGCGCCTAGGTGGTGGCTTGTGGCAGTGTAGAGAGATTCTGCCCTGGGGAAAGCTCATGCAGAAGCCTACGTTGTCAATAACTATCTGCTGGACATTCGCTGGCACATGGAATTACAGTCTACTCACACCTGGTAGTGTAGAATTGAATACTATTTTTCAAAAACACAAATCTTAGTCCTCACATACAGGCACATGAGGACTGGGACAGAAGATGTGTTTCTTACATCGAAGCTTCAGAGATGGATACAAAATGAGGCACCCCATATGAGGAACAGTTTTGTATGACAGTGAACCAGAGGGGAATTAGCATGACAGCTAGTCCAGCAGTGGTACCGGTGGCGGATTGAAAGAGAATCATTCATGGGCACTGGAATTCCTGGTTCTGAGTGAAGAGTGGACAAGTCTTTGCCTCTCACAAGGTAGGTAGATTTTAAGAGAAGCTACACAAAGATCTGGAAATAGTCATAAAGGGCTTTCAATCCATGTTCTTTTTAAAATAATTTAATGTTTTATTGTTGGGGTAGTGTATAGAGGGGTTATAGTTACATTTGCCAGATAGTAGGTGCAATACTTCTCACATATTGATACCCTTTTTCATGTTTTTGTCCCCATTTTCCTTCCCTCACGCCTTCCCAATCATCTTGTTTTCCTCCTTCCCTTTCCTATTTCAAATAAACAAATAAACATATATACAATATACCAGGTAACAAAGTCAGGTATAGTAACAATATGAGATTAACCAAAGGGCAAAAAAAGAGAAAAATAATACAGTAGATTAAGGACAACATTCACACAAGATAAAGCTCTTGTTTACATACTCTAGAGATCCTTTCATTTAGTCTTATCCTATATGACCTTATGTACATAGGTTTTAAGCTATTGTAATTCTCTGCTAGGAGACTTCTAGATGTGTACTAATTATTACAAATGAGGGAAACAATGGAGCCTATGTTCCTTTGGGTCTGGCTTACTTCACTTAATATAATTTTTTTCCAAGTCATGTTCTGTTTTAGTGTGAAAAAAAGCAGCAGAGAGAGAGAGAGAAAGAGAGAGGGGGGGTAGGGAGAGAGGGAGAGAGGGAGAGAAAACTCCATTAAAGAAGTCAGACTTGCATTATCTGATAGGCAGTTCTTTGGCACTCAGGCTACGAACAAATCATTTGGGATTGTATACATCTGAGATCTGAGCTATACCCACAGCTTCTCTAAAGCCTTTAATGGGGCAGGGAATCTAGTTGTATTTGCTTACAAGTCACACTCTTCATTGTGCATGTAATCTCACACAGAAGCAATGGCAGAGGATTTTACATCTTTTAGAAAGTGGAGGCCGCAGCTCTATTTCCTATAAAACTGGCTGCCTGGGTACAATTAGGGAAGAAATAAATCTCAGCATCCTGATGACAGGCCATACAACTGCAAACAGAGGGTAGAGGTGACTCTGAGGAAAGGCGATAGGGAAGTCTTAGTGTGATTATCACATGCCTGTCAACTTACTTGTTCACAAAAGTTATCTGCTACATTTTATGCAATGTTAATTTCATCATTAAATAGAACCTAAGAGAAAACCCGAACAATGGAAAATTTAGGCAGATTTATGTTTAAATTGGGTAAAGTAGTTATTTCAAAATATTCATGAGCTTCTATACCCTTATACCCTTTTCATTACAATGATTGTTGTTGTTTTGCTGCTAGTACTGGAGATTGAACTAAGAGCCTGAGGACATCACTCAGCCTTTTGGCTCAAGGCTGGCTTGAGTCACAGCCACACTTCTGGCTCTTGGGTGATTAATCAGAGATAAGAGGCTCATGCTCTTTCTGCCAAGGCTGACTTGAAATCTGTGCCCTGATGTCAGCCTCCTGAGTAGTTATGATTTTAAGCATGAATCTCCAGATCCCAGGTTCCATTTTTATGTGTGAGATTGCTTCAGCTCAACGTAAATAACAGAGAGAATAAAGGGCTCGAGCTCATACAGTAGTTCTCAGTATTTGGAAATCACTTAGTTGAGTCAGTAGTAATATTGAAAATAGTTTAGAATGGCACTCTAAATTTTATCATTTTATTTTCTGACCTTCAAATGGTTGTCCAAGAGGGTTATAATTTAATTTGTCATGAACGCAGCCATTCCTTCCTCTCCAGTCTCTTTCATCCCATCTGTCCCTCCCTCTGTACTTGTTATGTTTCCCATTTTCTTTGTATGTATGCACATTGAATATTTTGACTGTATCTATTCCTTTTTCACCAATCCATTCCTTTCACCCCTTTTCTCTTCCCCTCCTTGATATTCATGGTGTTAAACTGTCTGTAATAGCACAAAATATTTACAATGTGGACTTTCACTGCTGTGTAACTATGGTTTAGTCTACTTCATTATGAATGGGTTGATATTGGCTCCATAGAATGAGTCTGGTGGCTTTCCTTGCCTTTCTATCTCATGGAAAAGTTTAAGGCATGTTGGGACATTAAGGAGAGCTGCTAGAATTCAGGACACAAGCTGGGTTTATTTTTTGAGACTATTTCTGTTTCAGTATCATTGTTATAGTTATAGCTAAGTGGCTTTAGCTACTTGGTTTAATTTGGTATAGATAAAGAACATTTAGAAGTGTATCCATTTCTTATAGATTTTCCAATTTAAGTACAGGATTTCAAGTATTCTCTTTTGGTCTTCTGGATTACACTGATGATTGCTGTGACATCTCCATTTTAATCACTAATTTTATTTATTTGGGTCCTTTATCTCATTTTTTTATTCAGATTGATTAAGGAGTTATCTGATTTATCTCTTCTTTCAAAGAACTGACTTTTTGTCTCACTGATGCTCTCAATAGTGTTTTTGGTCCCTATTCTGTGATTTCTGCTCTAATCGCTGTTTCTTTCCATCTTCTGATTTGGGGACTGTCAAGTTCTTGGATTTCTAGGATGTTCTAGGTGCACCATTCTGCTGTTCACTTGACCCATTCACAAGTATAAGCTTCTAGTAGGCTGGGTTCTCATTTTCCTTAGAGGCAAGGGACTTTTGCATGCACTCCCTTATTTCTTCAATGATCTTATTATTCAACAATGTGTTCTAATACCCGAGTTTCTCTCTGAAGCAGGGGGTACACCCATAGGATAGCACCTTTTAGAAACTCTGAGATACAGGGAATAAATTACTCTTTTGTCTGATCCTGGTGTGTTGCACTGAGTCACTAATTTTCCAAATCCCTGCATGAAGGAGGAGATGATCAGGAATAATGGATTTGTCTCACAGCTGGTTGGTTCATTGTGAAAGATGTGGGTGGTGCTTACAACACTAACAATGTAGAAGAAGCTTTGTCCTTCTTTCTTTCCTGACCCCAACCTACCCCTGAAAGGGATGCGTCTATAAACTGTATCCTGTATTTTCTCTTGCCTTTATTTTATCACTGATTTTGTCTTATAGTTGTCAGTGCTCTTCTACCACTTTCTCTTTTGGGTGTAGTCTCTTCTTTATTACCCAGGCTTTGCTCCTTTGTAAAGGCTGATGGAAAAAAGCTTCTACTCTATCATCTTGAAGTTACTTTCTTAGCTTTATTTCTATAACTGAAGAAGTAGAAGCTGTTTTTTTAAAGAAATATCTTTAGAGAACATTGAAATTTTAAAGTATGTTTATACTAACCATTTTTCTCTTATTCTTTAGTACTTCATTTTAATCAACTATCATTGTAATCAGCATATGGGTATTATATGACAAGATAGGATATACATATTTGTGTTTACATAATATATATTATATATCTATAATAAAAATATGTATTTTTAGCATATTGCATATGATAAAGGCTCAGAAATGGAATAGTCACTGCAATCAGTACTGTCACATAGTAAGTAGAAAGAAATATAATCATTAGTTCTATAGTTGCTTCATTCTTAGTATAGCCATTGTACCAGCAACATAAAAATAGCATGCAAGAAGCAGGTCAAAGTCATACTGCAATGAGAACCAGTGTATGGATGGTTTTCTGGTTATCATTCCAGGACATGATAGATGGGAACAAGATGGTGGTGTGTGGAGAGGGGAGGGAGCGATGCAAATTCTTTGCTATGGAAAATGAATTATTGAGAGAATGTGACATATGCAAAAGAAAACTTGAAGAATTAAAATTTTTCCTGTAATGGAAAGTCCCAAAGATGATTTTTGGCCAAAATGGAGGTGGAGATGAGGAGAAGCAAACCAGTAGTGACCAGCTAGAGCTGGAAATGATGTCTGAGGAGCAGACAGGAAGGACAGACACTGCAGTCAACGGCTTTGGCTTGGCTCAGAGCCAACTTGATGCTGCAATGGGCTGCAAATAGGAAAGCCAGACCTGAATTTTCCTCAAGCCCATTATCTGACCCTACTTAAAATGGACTTACAGGCCTATAAAACCAATTCTGGCTAGGGCCATTTATTTCTTTCCAATAAAACTTGAAGCTTTCATTTGATCCATTAAAATTCTTAATGCCATCTTTTTTATTTCTCTCTTTAAAAATCCATTTTTTCATGTTCTAAGCATAATAATTACCTACTTGACAAATGTATTCCTAATTACACAATTACTTTATTATATAGTATCAGCTTAAAAATGCCTGAAGACTGAGATCTTCTGGGAAAGAAATTATTTTATTTAATATATAAAGTAATTTCCTCTCAAATAATTATTTAAGGGCTAGAGGAGAAAATGAGTTAGGCTGAAAAGCTCCAGTGCATAATTTTAGAACTGATATTCCTGATAGAAATCAGGCAGAATTGATTACCCATTATGAAATGAAGCAAGATTGACTATCTCTGTCTGGGTTTTTCCTGCTGTGCTGTGTTGTATGTGCAAGTTTGTGTGTAACATTTTCATGTTGGCACATATTCATGAGAGTATGCCTGCTTGCTGTGGAGAGAAATGTCTTTATTACTAGGTGGCCTCATTTTTAGTCTGAATGGTGAGAAGCTGGACATAACTATTTGTCTATTCCTAAGTGATATCCCATTCCAACCCATGAAATAATCCTTAAATCTCTATAGCAGTGGTTGCGGTCTCTATATGCTATGGGAAAACAGAGAGGTAAAGTGGGACCGTTTATCAGTAGCAGTAGAATAATCAGATCATTAGAGTTCTCCAACTAATGTGAATTAATTGCAGGGAAATGCAAATTTAAATGGAAGGTGTCTCAAAATCGTAACAGGGGACTAAAATACTTTAGGTAAATATTGAAAGCCCAATGTTTGGGGAGACGACATCAAGGAACAAGTCTTTCTTATCTGGTAGCTACAACAAGGTCATTTTTTATTCTTAGTGGTGTTGTGACTTTTAGTGATTTTGCTTTTATTGAAAGCCTTCTTCAAACTATACCAATTGTTTCTCTAGAAATTACTGGAGGTTGGCTATCTGAAGTCTCAGGAATGTGCTAAATCATAGACCATTGTTCTTAGGAGAAAAACATTTTGGCATCCTTTAGAGGATTTTGAACAACTGTCAAGTTATAATAATCCTCTTGGTGACACTGACTCCACATTTCCAGATTTCATTGGATATTGTTCCTATTCTTATTTTTTTTGCCAGTCCTGGGCTTAAGCTCAGGGCCTGAGCACTGCCCTTGGATTTTCTCAAGGCTAGAACTCTATCACTTGAGTCTCAGCACCATTTCTGGCTTGTTTCTATGTATGTGGTACTGAAGAATCAATCCCGGGTCTTTGTGAATGCTAGGTAAGCACTCTACCACTAGGCCAAACTCCCAGCCCCTGTTTCTACTCTTATGTTACCCAGTCCTCTGCTTGACTGCATGATAGTTATTCCATCCTTTCACTGTCACCTTACTTCAGTTACACAGTTCTTGTCTGTGCATTTCGTAGTCATTGAATTATTGGTGGAACTGAATTAAGCCTCTTAATTTGTGGCCCGATTTTATCCAGTCATTTCACAGGACATTAGATAATATTGGTTGGTAACATATGACTTTCTGAGGTGAGGAATAAAGGGTGTAGGGAGATAAATCTTTTCTTAACTTTGGTAAGAAGAAATTGTACAATGGAAAACTCACTCCAAGACTCAGTTTCAACAAGGTATCGTCTAAAAATAAACTCCACTGATCATAACACACACGAACATAAAAGATTATTAGAGATTTTAGAAGAGTAATTCATGGATGCAGCCTCATCAGGCTACCTTCTTCTTTTCCTGGATTCTCCTCACCCTTATATTTATTCTCAGCTCCCTCTCACGTGGTCTACAAAATCTCCATGATTTTTCCCAGTAGGTTGAGCGATGCTCTGAATCCTCACTGCCATCCACCATTGCTCCTTTCCCACTAGGTCTAGACTACTCAAAAGCAGGAAATGAGTGCTTTCATCTCCTTCAGTATTTATTTCTATTGAGGTGCTTGAAAGAGTTGTGGAAGGAATTCAACTGAAGTAGTGAATAAGTTGATACGTGAATATATGAATAAGAAATAGAGTGGGGAGACCCTATCTACTATGGACATGATTGGGGTCTGAGGCAATTTTTGACAATAAATCAGTTAATTTTTAATACTGAATAATTACCTTCTTCCCATCTTATTGTTAGGGACTGTACTGGAAACTCATAGTGCCCTCATTCTCATAGTCACTGAGAAAGGCAAAAGTTGCACCTGAAATGATTAGTTAATGGAAAACGCTAATCCAAGTGAATCGAATGTAGCCTTCATAGAAAGAAGCTACTATGGCTTGGAGACTGGATAGATTTTTATGAGGATGACCTGGAATCTAGAATCTAGAAGAAAAGATCCAGGTTGGTTTGGGTAATGCTTTCAACCTCTGGAAAGAGGAAACTGGGACTGTCTGTATTAAAAAGCATTTCAGCTTCCTGAGCACCTCTCACCTGCTCACATTTTCATGTAAGTCATGCATACTTCACAGTAGCTCATCTTAGATTTACTACAGAAAGGACTAAGCTTCAAATATGAGAAGGAGATTCTACAATTCACATTGCAAGTGGCAGGGATAGGGCTCATTTTCCATTTTCTCACAGAACTGTGCTCTGACCATCCTCCTTGGTGACAGATAAATTTTGATACTAAAATGTTGGGAAGCAATAATCAAGAGTCATTGTGCTTTAAATAGTCATTGTCTTTTGTGGCTGGTGGGTGATGATGGAGCAACTCCATGGACAAGACTTTACTAAGCAAATACCAAGTGTTCCTTATCTCTTACTCTCTGTGAAGCTCTAGGCAGTGCAGGCCTTGTGGGAGTGTAGTGTTCAGGGAAGATTTAGATTGTGTCTTCACCTTGTTTTAAACCCATGGGAAGTTCTAGCTGCCCAAATCTCCTAAGCATTTTAAGTTTAACAGATACTTCAGAAAGTATTTTATCTGTGTGTCCCAAACAGAATCATGATGCGTAGGTGGCATCAACCAATGAATAAAGAAAGCATGTCATGCTCAAACAATGGCTATTATTCATCCACAGACAAGAGTAAAGTCAGATTATTTTTTCAGGAAAATGGATGGAACTAGAGACCACCATGTTAAGTGAAATAGCTAGACTCACACAAATATTGCACATTCTACTTTATAAGCACAATCTAGTCCTTAAAAATCTGAGTGATGGGAATGCAAAATAGGTTCTGTTTCAGGTTGAGTACCAAGAGGAAAGAATAGGATGGAGGGAAGGAAGGATTAATACAGTCAAAGAACTTTCTATCCGTGTGTAAAAGTAGAATAACAGAACTTTTTGGAAATTGTCTTAAAAAGGAGAGTTGGGGAGTAAAAAAAGGATACACATTTACAGAAATGTCACAATAAAACTTTTTTGTACAACTAATATGTGTTAATAAAATGTAGAGTGAAGAAAGTATTAAGGAAACTAAACTAAACAAAATAAGGTTTTAGGTAAATCATGTGATGTGAGTTTGAAATCTGGATGTGCAGAATATCTTAAGTGATTGAACTGGTTTTTTTTTCAGTTTAAACTAATTGTAAGAATTGAAATAGCTGAAGAACAAAATTTAAAACTATTTTGAAGAAGATGAAAAATATTTCCAATTTCTTACTTATTCTTTATTTTACTTTTGGATTAAAGGTTGCCTTGGAAAGTTAGAAGTAGCCAGATTGTAATAAAATTGTATTTTATAAAATAGTATTTGCGGTATGAAAATTCGAGGCTTATATGCTAATATAAAACACATTACAGAGTGGATTTCTATGGAGCAACAAAAATTTGGCATTTGATTCTTTATATGTTTCCAATTTCTAGACAAGTAGGCACACCTAATTCATAGCCTGTGTTCTCTTCGCCCAACATTTACAGAGATTGATGCTCTGACATGCAAACAGTAAATCTATAGGAAAACAGCCTATAAAGTCTTTTACAAGATGGTTAGTGGTACAGACTGGTGAAAAAAAGAAAATTCCAACTATATTATTTCAAAATTCTTTCAGAAATCAGCAGTTGAGATGTGATTGATGGGCTTTGTCTGCATCATTTATGCCCAACATCTTTGCAATTTCCTTCCACTACTACATTCTCCAAGCAGAAATACATGATGTGTTTTTTTTTCAATCTAGGAGATCTTTTGCCTCTTGTATCTAGTGCAGTCAACAGAAAGGCTGGAAAATTGATTAAAAAATCAGGCATGAGACAAAGAGAAGAGCAAAATAAACAACCTCCAGATGAAAACAAAAAGCTGTTTTACCTCACAACCCCAAACTGCCTTTAAATGTTTCTGAAGTTCTTTTTTCTCTTTGCATAAATTAAAATTAAATAGTATTGTGATTTATAAATACCAAATATAATAATAAATAGATAATCACCAATGGCTGTTTGTTGAATTAGTAAAGGAAGCCTTCAAAATAGAATGCACAGACCATTTTTAATGCATATACATCTTCGTTCACATAACTACATGTAGGGCTAAAAATAGAAATATGTGGCTGGGAAAGTTTGAAATGCAATTGTTCTTTCTTTATATTATTTGAAATTATATTAATTCATGCTTTGGAAAATAGAAATCTATTCCATGGCAAATGATTGAAATGGGATTGAGTGGTATAGATTTGGAAGACATATGGTCACAGGACAGAAGTCAGTATCTGTTCTCTGACAGGAACATGATATGGATTCAGTCCTGTTCACAGACTTAAGTGGGATGAAGCATTTTGGAAACAATCTACTTTCAGCACTGCTAATGACAACATCTTACTGGATACCAGAATGACATTCCTCCTGTGCCTCAAGCTGTCATTTAAAATAGATCAGTTTTGCTTTTGGATCTTCCTTGGAGTTCCTATTGGCTCTTGTGTTTCATAGGTGTTCGTTTCCTATTTTATAAATAAGAAGAAAGATCCTTGGGTGGATAGTATCCTTGAGGACAATTGATTTGTTGGAGAATATGCAATATAAAACTTCCCACTTTTCTCCAAAGTATCATCCTTTCCCCCTTTACAAAAAATTCACATAGGGATCTACAGCTGACCAATCGCTTAAAGGATCCTTGTCTTATGTTCAAAATGATATTAACATAGGCAAACAGTGCTTCAAGGCAACTTTATAACAGGGAATTTATTTTCTTTATCAATATATCCTTTAAACATGTGATGATTATTGGTGATGATGATGCTGATGATGGATGAGGAGGAGAAAGAAGAGGAAGAAGGAGAAAGGGAAGGAGGAGGAGGATGAGGAGGAAGAGGAGAAGGAGAAAGAAGAGATATAGAATCTATTCCATTGGAAGGAAAATTATTTATCAAGAATGAGCTCAATAAACCAAGATGACTTGGAAAACTATTTTAAAAGAACATCTTCTCTAAGACTATCTTCCATACCACAATAAGAGACAATATTTACTTTCATTTGTCCATCATTTTGAGAAAACATTTGCATCATTTTTGGTAAATCCAAAGTGTTTTATTACTGTTATTGTTCTTGATTATTTGCTTGGTTTTGCTTTGATCCAGTAGGAATAGAATCATGGGAATGGAAAGATTTGGATTTAATCTAGAGATAAACAATGACTATTTCATAAAACCTTCAGCAATTGGCTTTGCTTTTCTAGAATTTACACCTCAAATGTAAAATGGAGACAGTAATGCCCAATGATCAGGGCAATAGTGCAGATTATAATAAGATAATGGGTACAAAGTGATGAGAACTGCTTCAAATATACTTTATAGACCATTAATTTTTTTCCTGCTTTTTGTTTTTCTTCTTGTCTAATACAATAGTATTATGCATGAGAAGTGTGTAGGAGGGAATGAAGGATGATATCAATAGTTTTTAATTTCTAGTGATTTTAATATTAGTCATGTACAAATTTTCCAGTGGGCTAAAGCCACTGCAATTTTTCCAAGCCTTTGATATTGGTGTGTCACAGTTTTACAGAATGGCACAGCCAGCAAAGCCCATTATCTGGTTCATTTAGTGTATTTCCCTCATTTTATAAAGAAGAAATTATGGACTCGAGGTGAGTGAATGTGTAAGATGATTATACTAGCTAGAAGCAGAGAAAAATTTGGGTCTATTATAGTTCATTTTTACTTTGTTATCCTACCTAATAGCTGAAATTAAAGATGTCATGATTTTTCTCTGGTTTATCTTGCTAATTTTTTTAAATAAAAGGAACAAAAAGGATCTGTTTTTTCCCTCTGTTTCATCTTGGTCTAGGAATATGCGACTATGTTTTAAATAACAGGAGAATAGAAAAGATTAAATTATGGACCTATTTCAGAGAGCAGTGGGAACGAAATAAATTTACCCAGCCAAAGTGTCCATTAAAAAAGAAGAAGAAAAGAAAAGAAAAAACAAGCTTCTTTGAGAAGTCCACCCTGGTTCCAATAAAGAAACAGATAAGCAATGTAGCCAGCATCTAGCTACATGCAACAAAATGCCAACAACATGATCCAGGTACAAGACTAATTAAAGCACAGAGAAGAGAATGAATGGGACCACCCACATTGCCAAGATATTATGTTGAAACCAGAGGAAAGAAAATTCTGCCATTGTACTTTGGTATTCCACAAAAGGGAGTCTGTAGTTAACACCAGGTCTTAAAATGCACAGCTGTTCAGCTGGGCAGTCAGCCTATGACCAAATGATATCAGGAAAGAGTGGTAGTATAAACCTGGTGAATTGTATGTGTGTGACTTGGGTGGAGAGCAAGATAATTTTTAAATATGAAATTGAAATATCAACTGTCTCTGTACCATACTCACTGAGGTGAACAGAATGGCGGCAGAAGATAGACCAGAGTTTGTCCAATTTACCTTGACAATAAGGAAGTTCCATGTTAAGGACAATGGCTGCCAGAATCATCAAAATCTCTGTGTCAGGCAGGTGACAGAGGCTGTGAGAGCATGAGTCAGGGTTGGAGGAGATCTTTGGGTTGTAGCTGAGGGAAGGCTACAGAAAAGACGAGGTCCTGTTTAGTGCAGTGGCTAACCCCTGTAATCCTAGCTACTCAGGAGGCTGAGATTGGAGGATGGTGGTTTGATGCTAGCTAGCCCAGGCAGGAAAGTCTATGAAACTCTTATCTCCAACTATCAAAAGCATGGAAGTGGAGCTGTGACTTAAGTGGTAGAGCAGTATCCTTGAGCAAAAGAAGCTCAGGGACAGTAGCCCAGGACCTGAATTCAAGCCCTAGAACCTGCGCGCGCGCACACACACACACACACACACACACACACACACACACACACACTCCTCCCACACGTATCCCACCCCCCCCCCGCCCTCTACACACAAGTGATGTTCTACTTTCTGTCTCATCAACTCATCTTCAGTCCATGCTTCATGGTCATAGCAAGAAATTTGGATTAGTAGAGAAGCATTTCTTATTGATTATGGGGTGCTACTACTCGAGGACTTACAGAAAAAGTTGGGGGGATCAACTACTGGGTCGGTGCCTTGCCTCTTTGCCGGGCTTTTATCCATATAAAACGTAGGGTGTCGTTGATCAAGATGCACTCTATTCATAAACTGTTTTAGTGAATTTGGCAATTCCATTGTTCAACTACTGAAAGATAGCAAAAATATTCAGATAAAGAGAAAAGTATCACAGCTTGCTCTCTACTTTTTCTTTGCCTTTCTTGTTTTAACCTTTCTGGGGTCCAATACTCAGCCTTCTGAGTGCTGGTGGCATTACAGCACCACCTTTCCTGAGCTCACAGCTTGGCTCCAGAGTTCTCGACACTGGTCCTTGGAACAAGTGATACAAGCTTCTGCACTCCGCAGTCATTTTGTTGTTGTTGTTGTTCTCAGTGTGTGTGGGGGTGGGGGGCCACTGCAGCCTCATCTTTCCCTTTCTGTAGAAAAAATAACCCTATCAGTTTACACCGAGGCTCCAGTGTGCCCAAGACATGAATCCAATGGTAAGATGAACAGATTTCAGATTTCAGCAGACCAAAGTACACATGTGCATTCACAGGACACTCTTCTGGGTGTGCTGTGTCATTACAATGCTAACGATACCTTGTCTGGAGGCAGTGTCCTGTGAAGCTTATGTCAAGGGTCTGGCATCATCTGAGAGCACACATGATCAGAGAAACTTCCTCTGAAGTTGAGGTAAGCAATAGTATGAGGGGTAAGTAGGGCTTATTCAGGGAAAAAAACGCCTGTCAGAAGATATAGGGAAATATGGCACATAGGGGCCACTGAGGCATAGAGTTAGCTGCTACAGTTTAGAATGTTGATACTGGCTGTGGTGGACATGATGCAGGGTAAAAAGGCCACCAAGGCTGGTGACACAGTTCTGGTTTTGCCAGATACTATAGAAGAGTTTGAATTTTGTCAGGAGATTTAAATAGTTATCTCAAAGACAGTGGGGTTAAATAAGAGAATTTGCCTAGTGCATGCAGATGGGAAGGGAAGAGGGTATTCATTATAGAAGTATTGCATGTGTAAAAGTCTTACAGAATTGGTTCCCAGAGTGGTACCTTCATTGAACTTCATAAGGAGAATATGATTTGTTCAAGGTCATGAAATATTCAACTGTAGAGCTTGGAATCAAGGTCCATTCTCTTTCTATAGCACTGTTTTTCCCCTTGTTATAAGGACGAGTCTCTTTATTCACCACTGTAAGCTTTCCAAATGACTGATGCCTGATCAATTGCTCTCTAAATGAATACTCAAATCATGTCATCCTTATTATTCTGGATTTCAAGTCACATTTCTCTGGTATACCATATCTGTATCCTGGCAAACTGCAGCGATCAAGATCCTAATAAAAAAAAATCACATACAGTTGAACTAAAGATGTACAAATTAGGAATGTGGTTCCTATAATGTAATGTGCATTCAAATATGAGTCTTTATGATTCCCCGGAAGCTGTAGTTGCTGTTTCCAGTAACTTAATTTTGTTTTGTCATTTATATTTTTTTCCCTCAACCTATCCCATTTCTAATTTCAAAAGTGAGGGAAACCAATCCCCTTACTGTAATCAGAACCTATGTAAACAAAGTTCTAAAGATTCTGCAAATTCATAATTTCATTGAAGCCATTTTTCTCAGGGTAGGGGGCTTGGCAGATTGGATTTTGTTTGTATATCCATTCAATAATTAGCCTGGCCACTTCTTACTCCTTCGAGTCTGGCTAACAATAGTTCTGAGCCAGTGCAGCCAGGGCTTGTATTGACTACTTTGGTATTTCTATTCCATGGTCCCCCAGATGTTATCCCCTGGAGTGGTGAAGATTATTGCTCTGACTCACCAGCACTTCTTGTTGGCACTATTGATTTACTCTTCCTCCATAGCCAGGCATGCTTTCTGAGACAACACTCATTGGATCAGCTTTTATCTTTGGCTGCTGGTTGCAGGAGACAGGAAGATGTAACAACCTTTATTCCCCAAACAGTAAGCTCAGACAAGACTACTCAGTGTTGCATCAAAATGAAAAGTTGAGAAGAACAGAGAGTTTTGTCAGTGTTGATATACTACATGGATTCCAGGTTCTGTCTGTTTAGAGTGCAGTTAGGCATGGTGTAGATAGTTGTGTCATTGTATCCTCTTGAGTCTCTCTCCCTCATTCATTTGGCCTCTTCCCCTGGGCCGGGGAAGCCTACACAAGTTTAGTGTGGTGCCATTTTTTCACTCTCTCACTGTTCCATTTCTAACTTGGACAGACCCTTCTTTCTTCTTCCTATTAAAATACTTGTGATTACGTTTGGTTGACTTGCCTTTTCTACTATGATTTATATGATCCAAATCCTTAACTTTCATTTCTTACCAAAAAGCACCCATTAACTTGCTTTCTCCAAACCTGCAATTTTTATTTCACAACCCTTTCCTTTCCTTTTTACCTCTCCACTATCCATTCTTCCCTTCCTTTCCCCTCCCTTCTCCTCCTCTCCTCTTTCCCTTTCCTATCCTCCCCTTTTCTCTTCCTTTCTTTTTTCCTCTCCTTTCTTCGTCTCCCCTCCTTTCCCCTCTCTTCCCTTCACCTCTCCTATTTTATTTTTATTATTTTATTACCTTATTTTATTTTGAGGCCAGGCTTCATCCTATAGCCTTCAGTAGTTTATGACCCATTATGTATTGCAGAATGGCCTCACTCTTGAGACCTTTTTGCATTAACCTTCTAAGAGCTAGGATTACAGGCATGTGCCACCATACCTGGATCTCTCAAAATATAGTGTGCCTTACCTTAATGTATATTTTAATGATTATAGAAAAGCTTTGCTGAAAAATCATATCTATATGTTTCTTGCTTTGTAAGGAAAATTTTATACCATTTGTTGTAAGTTTAAAAGACAGCAGAAATAACAATAAAAAAACCCCTGGCTATGTACAATATATATAGCTTAAAATGAGTTGTTCACTTATCCAAGAGTCATTTCAACTTAGTGAAACACTATCCATCCTGGATCATTTCAAATAGGATTTTAGTAAGAGGACCAAGGTTGCCCAGAACCAGTGAGAAACATATCCATGGAACTGATTGATGTCTGCCCCCTTTCCTTCCTGCTGCTGAGCTTTGTTCCAGAACAGCTGGGCAGCCTGTCTGGCAGGAGGGTTTCCAGGAACTAAAGAGCAGATTCCCTGGGAGCGAAGGGAATTACTGTGTGGAATCAAAGGTATCACATGGTGATGGGTAATTATGGATTAAAAGGGATGAGCAATCCGAGCATACTGTGTGACAGTGGTATGCCCTTTAAAATGTTTGCGATTGTTGGACAGTGCATAGTGACTGATGCAATTATCCCTGTCTAGTACAGTTCGTTTGAGTCACAGGGTTTGAGTCACTGGGTCGAAGGGTAAGGTGCGTTTGTCTTACTGTTGTTTTTTGAGACCCTCATTTGTATTATGTGGGAGTTTAAGAAGCTAGTAATGGGAATCGGTGACTTAGAGAAATCCCATCTTGCCTCCTTTATTAACAAGCCTAATTACTTAACCTCCTCATAAGTTTTATTGTCTAATATACTGCCACGTGCATTTATCGCCCCTAAGTATGTACCCACTTTCTTTCATAGCATGATGATTACTAATGACATAGCCATATTATTTTTCTTCATATATTTTCAGCATTTCTTACACATTATTTGGACTTAGAACCCATGAATGCTTGCTCTGATTTATAAATTATCCTTACTGTCTTACTAATTAGGAAGAAATCCTACTCTGGATTTGTGAGCAGATTCCTCAAGAAATAGTTGATGATGATCTTTGTGATGTGGATGATGACGATGGGGATGGAAAGGAGGGTGATGATGGTGGTGGTGGTGACAGTGATGACTGTCAGAATCTGGGAAAGCTCTTTAAAGTAAAGAAGTTGCAATTGAGATGTAGGTAAGAAGAGAGATGGACTCCCAGTCTGCCTACGCTTCCACACTTACTAAGTTCAGTGTGGAACCCTTCTCCAAGGTCAGTGGGAGCTGCCTCACTCAGGGAGAGAAATCTTGTTAAATACACAGAAATTGATTTCATTATTGGGTAAGATAATGAAGAGTAAGGATCTGAGGTGTGATGTCTTCCCCTCCCACTCAGAATCATCCTCTCGGCTGTCTTTAAGTATCCTACCTTACCTCTACATGAGAAACACATCTCCTGAAGCTCTACTTTCTCCCAGTCCAGTGCACAACATGTTCAAAAACACAGGTGAATTTTAAAACCACACGATGGATTTATTATACCAATGAGTCCTTTTTTGCTTGTGTTTAAATACCACAAGATGGATGTGACAAGTTTATGTAGAAGTTGAATGAATTTTTAATTTTGGATTTATATACATGATACACATGCTTATTAATGTATGTTTGATGTCATTTCTTTGTTGACTCATTTGAAGATGGTAACTTTCAGGTCTTTGTGCTGTGGTGGAATTATCTGCTGTGATTTTGCCCAGATGTATTTCTTTGGTGGGTAGTATGAGACGCAGGAAAAGGATGCCTGTGATAGTCTCTGCAGAGGGAAAATGTACCTTTTCAATAACAAAAAGATCCTACCTGGAAATTTTCTTCAGATGATTCAGCAACTTCAGGGAAGAAACAACCATCACAAAAGCAACAACCACAAAAGAAAACATGTATTGCTAGGGTTTCAATATTGATAGAAATCTAAAAAGCCAGCATGAAGTAGTCATGTTTAAGAAACAAAACACCTTAGGGTTTACTAACAGTTTCATTTCAAATGATTTCAGTTTCAAGTGATTTTATTTGTGGCACCTATCAGTGGGTTTTGCAAGGCTGAATAAAGATGAGTAAAGAGCAAAGGGACAATTTTACCCCTTTCCTTTCCTTCCTTGAAAGTCTCTTTGGGGCACAAGGGCCTGAGCTTCACACATTCTTTACAGTTTACAAATGTAGAATAATCTCCTTAGAGACCAGAAAACTCCAAGCTTATATTATAGAATGCAGAGATCTGCTCAAGGCCACAGGCCTCATTCCCCTTCAAATGTAACTATATCTCTCAAACAAATCCCCAGTGAATTCTATACCAGTGTTGCTAAGGTTTCATTTGAATTTGTAGCCTCCTGTGGATATCCCCAAGTGAACTCGGTTACATCTTACTCCAAACACATCCATTTCTGTTTCCATATTGATGTAGAAAGTTTTCTCTCAGCTGGTAGGTCTACTTTTTTATTTCTCTAACATTCCACAGGTGTGATCTCATGAGAATCTTCAGAAAAACTTGTGAAATAGGAACATGAGGAACCCCAGAGTTTACTGGTGTGGCATTGAAGTTTCAACAAAGCAAAGTAACCTCCCCTCTGTTACACAAGTTGTAAGTCTCATAGCCCAGACTCAGCATATTTGTTTTTCATCTCAGTTTGACACCAAGGCTTTGTCAATGGGACAAAATTATGTTGGCTTTTCAGATTTCTAAGAACATCTGAGGAAGACTGGGGTAATGAGCTAATTTAAAGCTCATAGTGTGCACTTGGGCTTGAACCCAAGCATTCTGACTATCCTAGCTCAATTTCATCAAAACTAGATAGGGATGGGGCAGGAGAGATTTGATTTTGAGGCAAAACAAACAAAATAGAAAATTAAGTAGCAATGCCTCAAATATAATAAGATACTCTGTTGATCTGGAGTTTGTGATTGAAGATGTTGTTTTCCTTAATTGCTGAATTTCTTGACACCTCCTCTTCTAATACTACCCTCATGTTGGCCTTGACTAGATTTCTTTCCTTCATCCAACTGTTTAGTATTTCAGTTCAGTCTTGCAGGATGACAAGAGTACTCTGATCTTATAATTGCTTTTGTGGAACTGCCATACTGCTTTCCATAGTGGTTGAACGAGTTTGCACTCCCACCAATAGTGTACTAGTGAACCCTCCTGGCCACATCCCCTCCAGCATCTGTTGTTATTAGATTTCTTGATCCTGGCCATTCTAACTGCAGTGAGGTGGAATCTTAGAATTGTTTTGATTTGCATTTCTTTTATGGCTAGAGATGTTGAGCATTTCTTCATGTGTTTACAGGCCATTCTTATTTCTTCTTCAGAGAAGACTCTCTTTAGGTCTTTGGCCCTTCTTTTAATGGGATGGTTGTTTCTTTGGATATTAGTTTTAGAGTGATTCCATTTTTTGAGCTGTTGGTATATTTTAGATATGAGGCCTTTGTCTGTTGTATGGTTAGTGAAGGCTTTCTCCCACTCTGTAGGCTTTCTAGTTAGTTTGCTAGCTATGTCTTTTGCCATACAGAAGCTAGAACTCCCCTATGACCCACTACTTGGCATTTACCCAATCGTCCAGAAACAAGGACATACTAAATCCACTTGCACAATGATGTTCATTGCAGCACTATTTACCATAGCAAAGATATGGAACCAACCCAGGTGCCCCTCTGTTGATGAGTAGATCAACAAGATGTGGTATTTATACACAATGGAATTCTAGGCAGCTGTCAGAAAGAATGACATCACCCCACTTGTAAGGAAATGGAAAGACTTAGAAAAAATCAAAGTAAGTGAAGTAAGCCACACTCAAAGGAACATAGGCTCAATGGTTTACCTCATTTGTCATAATCAGTAGAAACCTCGGGCTCTCCTAGCAGAGATTTACAATAGAACAAAACCTAGATACATAAGGCTATATAGAATGACACTAAATGAAAGGATCTCCAGGATATGGAAACAAAAGCAATATAATGAGTGATTGTTATCTTTAATGTACTATGTTAGCTCTCATCTCTTTTGCTGTCCCTTGGTTATCTCATATTGTTACAGTATTTCACCTGGTTATCTGATGTATTGTATATATGCATATTTGGTTATTTGAAGTCAGATAGGGAAGGGAGGCAAGCAAGATGAGGGGCGGGGGTGGGGGGAGGGAAATGGGGACCAAGACACCAGAAAGGCTATCAATGTATGTGAAGTAATGCACTTTCTATCTGGTGACTATAATGTAACCCTTCTATTAATTACAATAAACATATGAATAAAAGTAAAAAAAGAAATAGATCCACAGAGAGTATTAGAGTGGTCAACCAGTAAACTGACTGATAAAAGCATTATGTTGTAGTTTGTGATAGTTGTTAGCATTAAAACAATTAAATTTGTGATTTCTTTCTTTCCCCCCCCAAAATTGCTTTTGTGCACAGCATTTGTTTCAAGTCTTCTGTTATAGGAAGAATGTTATCTGCAGCTATGACAGTTCTTAGCCACAGATAATTTGATCTGTGGATGTGAGGGGTAAATGAAAATGAGATTTTTTTGGAGAGAAATTCACCCTGAAGAAGATGCATGCACATAAGTGCTGACAATGTATTGATGGAGATTCAAGTTGCTTTCCTGCCTAGCTCTTGTGGACCTGGATATGATGATGTGATATCTACGTTTTCACATCGTTTTATAATTTTCAAAGGTCATTATACTCATTACTTCATTTTCTCTTTATGAGCTTATTTGATGTGTGTTATTCTGTGCACCTTTGTAAAATTTTATTTTTATTTGTAGGAAATATCTTCATAACATTGCCTAGGCTGGCTTTGAACATATCACTCCTTCGGCTTGTACCACTTACCTACTTGGAAATACAATAATTTACCATCAAGCCCAACTTATTCTTTCATCTTTCAAACTAATAGCTCAATATTAGAGGAATTACCCAGCGTTCTGCATTTAACTATGCTTTTGCTGTTGGTGTGATGGTTTGATGTGCAGAAAATATGAATGACACTCTCTTCCACCTGTACTGAATCCCTAGGACTAAGTAGAATCTCATCGTTCTCTGTGTGTATTCATCTGTTTTATGGTTTGCTCCATCTTAGCCTAAGTTCTCACTGTGGGTTTAACCATTCTGATTTACTTATTCTGCAGGGCACATACTGTGTTATCAATGCCCTGATAAATACATATGTACTTTATACATTTTATATGGAAATGTTGCTTTTTTTTCTTTCAACTAGTTATTATTCTACATGATGCACAGAGAACAAGAGTCCTAGACTTCTCTCCTTATGAATTCATAACCTGCAGGGTGAAACCATAAAATCAGTAGAAAAACAAAGTAAGTACTGTATGATCTCCTTCAAGTTTGGATTGTCTGGTTCGGACTCTCATAGCCAACAAGTACTAAATCTTTATATATCTGAAAAGAAAATTGATGTTGTTGGCTGAAAATTAAGTAGTAGACAAACCACACACTTTTCTAGCTATTTCCATTGGTACTTTGCTCATCTTTATGGGCAATTATTTCCTACTTTCCTGGAAGCAAATAGTGTCTCAGGTTTCACATGAACCACTATGCTGACAAGTTGCTGCTCGTGGCACTTTCATACTTTTTTCCAGGTAAAAGAAGGCACTCTTGTCTCCTTTTTGTCTTCTGAACTAGACTGGCCTTTGCTCTAGTACCAGTTGCAACATTTACTTAACATATGAGGGGTATGTTCTTGCTCTT
This sequence comes from Megascapheus bottae, assembly GCF_031878675.1. NCBI lineage: Eukaryota > Metazoa > Chordata > Mammalia > Rodentia > Geomyidae > Megascapheus > Megascapheus bottae. The sequence continues at coordinate 16,404,128 of NC_143523.1, forward strand.
AGTCTTTCTGGTGATGGTTTGTTCATCCTGCATTCAGTACTTGGTACGCAGTTGGTGCTTAATTAACACTTGTTGAATGAGTGTGACAAAAGATGGGGATATTCATTCTAGCTCTTGAGTCCCCTAGAGTCCTGGAGGACTTTCATCAAAACTGTTGCTTTCCTAATCATCTTATCAGTGGACCTTTGAAAGTAGTAATCTTCAAGTACATCTAAAATAGCATTTCTTCTTTTTTTGAATAAAACTGTTTAAGTATTTTTTAATCACTTAATGTGGGGAAGGAACAAAGCATTATAAACCTGCAACACACTGAAAATAGCCAATATTGTTGGAGATAGGAACCTGAGACACAGTTAATGAGCAGAACTCTTGCTACATGACCTCTTGCACCAGTGCTGGATTGACAGGTTTGTCTTTATTGGTGATAGATTTATCAATCAAGATAACCCTCTACCCCCTTCCAGATTAGTTACCCTGCATAGTTTGACAAATAGTTACAGGAGCTAGTCTCTAATACATGTATCTCCAACTTATTCACATCCTCCGTGCTCACCTGACTTCCTGTTGGCCTTCTGGTCTTTGATGATCACCTATAACAACATAATTTCTAGATTTGTCTTGGTTGGACAATATGGCCCAACACTGGAAAATACTGACTGAAAAAGAAGGTTGTGAAATGACCTTTGATCATTACCCTATAAAATGGTCTTAATCATCTTGTGAAGTAGGTATTGTTTCATTACAGAAGAGGAAGAAGGTTTATAATGATTTAAGCTTTATCTTGTGTGATTGTTGTTATTAATGTACTATGTTATTTCTCTTCTCTTTTTTTGCCCTTATGGTTTATCTCATGTGGTTACTATATCTGATTTTGTTACCTGGTATATTGTATATACATTTACTTGTTTTTTTGAAATAGGGAAGGGAAGGGTAGGGAGGGAGGGAAAACGTGATTGGGAGGGAGTTAGGGGAAGGAAATGGGGACCAAAACAAGAAAAGGGGTATCAATGTGTGAGAAGTAATGCACCTACTATCTGATGAATGTAACTGTAACCCCTCTAATATTATCCCAAAATTAAAAAAAAAGATTTAAGCAACTTCAAATCCACAGGAAGCCAGCGTTGTAATAGGGAGAATCAGGTATGCCTGAGTTCAAAGTTCAGGCTCTCAATCCTAGAATTGCACAGGTACTGATGAGTATTTAGAACTCCTGGCTCAAGTCTGTTAACTTTACCTTCTACGTCTGAGAATGACATTTTTCCCCTGTGAAATTCATTCATGTTTTCATGTTTCTTCCTGGAACTTTTCATGATGAATATAACTAAAACTCATAGGAGCTATCATGAGAGAATTAGTAATATTTTGAAATACCAAGATTGGTTAATTAATATTAAATCTCAGACAATTTCTGTTAAGAGAAACAATTTTGAAATTTGAGCATCCAGCTTTTAATATCAAATATTCATTGTGAAAGTGTAAAAGACATTTTATGCTGAAATTCTACTGGATATTTTTGAATAATTGAAGATTTAACACTGTTGCTTGGGGGTAAATAGTGTTTTACTTCTTTTGTTCAGAATCCCATGTAGATGAGAATTTTAGTTTTTCTTCTTACAGCATAAGGCAGAAATCTTGTTCATACTGCTATTTTGTGTAAAAAACACTAACTCTTTTAGCAAACCTGTTTTTTTAAACAGTATTTTTATTAGTGTGACACTAATCTTACATTCATATTTGGCTATGTGTTCAACTTATATACATTACATAAAGGCTTAATTCATAGTCAAATTACTGCTTGCATTAATTATATGCATACTAATGCTCTTTGACCTACTCATTTATTTGTAGTCAGGCTTTTTCATGTTATTGTTTATGAAAGAGTGCCCATTTTATTTATCTCAATGCATATATTAACAGTTATAGGAAAAACCAGCAGTTTGAAGAAATTGTTTAACAAAATGTACCTTTCAAGCTATATTATTAGCTTGACAATAGTTAAAACCCTATCAAATAATATGTAATGTCATTTCATGAATTTAAAGTTCTTTTACAGTTTTGTTTGATATGAACATTGTTAAGAAATAACTAGATAAACAATGAAATGGCTACATCATTTTGATGATGATTCCTGGGAGAAAATTTAAATGCTAATTTATATGGAGAATCAAACATTTTTTGACATAGGTTCTATCCATTTAAGTTATTCCATGTTTTTAAAACAATTATTGTCTGAGGATTCTCTCATTCCTACTATATAAATGAATGGCTTGAGATTTACAGAAGGGTGGATTTGCATATTACCTAGGCAGAGAGGCCAGGGTAGATGAAGGTGTGAAGTCAAAGTAATGCAGTGAGAACAAAGAAGGGAACTTGGCTAAAAGCAGCTATGGAGATGTGTCTGAAATGAGACTGATGAGTCTAGCAGCTGGCATATTCAGGATGGTCATTCAGGTTTTGTGTTAACAAAGGTTTTATTAATGTTAACATAGGGCCCAATTCACTGGGTTGTGGAGAGACTCTTTCTGTAGTATGAGGAATGTACTAAAAAGAAAATTGCACTAGCTCTAGAGTGATGCTGATAGTGTTGGCTGAGGTGTTGACCTGAGAGTGGAGAATCTGTGTGACTTCAGACCTATAGGACACATTATTAATTAGATTACAATGTGGGAAGTGAACAAAGCAGAGAAATTGGACATGATCCTTAGATTTTTTTCATTCCTTCCTTCCTTTCTTCTTCCTTCCCTCCTTCCCTTCATCCTTTCCTTCCTTCCTACCTCCTACCTTTCTCCTTCCCTCCCTCCTTCCCTTTCTATGAGTAAGCTATATTTTATCAGGATTTTAGCATTTGAGTCTGGTCAAGTAGATGAACATGTGTTGTAGTGGTGCAGAGTCAACTGAAGAGGAAAGAGAGGGGACAAAGTAATTTTCTGCTCAGTGATCAGAGCACAGGAAGGGAAGTCAGGCCAAAAGCCAGTTTGTCCATGTGCCAAAGGCAAAAGGAAAGGATACAGCACTATGGGTTTTCTCCTTTGGTAGCTGTAATGGCTCTGCTTTCTGGGAGGGTAATGGACAACTAGCTTCCCTGAATACCTGTGGTGAGCCTCACATGGTAGTAGGGTCTGTAGAGAACCATAAAGGAAACAGGAAACAAGTCCTTGTTGTGTAGGAATCTGTGGCTTGTTGAAGCAAAATATTAACAGACCTTGGGAAAAATTGGCTAATATAGTTTTGAGCTTGTTTTCTTGACCATGTTATTTTTGTGTTTCATTAATTAGTCACTTTCATTTAAAATTTAGGGTTTCACTAAAAATGAAGCTTGTCATGTCTAGGAAAATGGTAGCACAGATGGCACTTGCCCAGATTTTTTACCACCCTTGTAAGTTTGTTTTCTGTTTCTTTAGCACCCCCACTGACAATATACACCGGCTTCACACTTATTCACTATCTATGAAGCAATTTCAATGTGTTGGCTTAGAAAGTTGAATCAGAGTTCTTAGAAGAAGTTAATGTTAATAAAAAGAAAAAAATAAAACCAACATTATTCTCGTTGATTTGTAAGTCTTTCAAATTAAAAAGACATAAATGAACTTTCTAAGCTTATCGTCAGTAGGTGGGCTCTCATTACTCATAACCTTCTGTATCTCGGATTTTCATTTAACAGCAAGCTATAATACTACGAAATGTTATTTCCATTTTTTTCTCCCCTGCAACGTTTATTTCAATGGGGTAGAGAATAAGTGAATTCATATAACATGTTTGGATTAGTGAGTTTTACACAATGAGTCTTCAGTAGGTGATAACTATTTCTGTTGCTTTGCAATTGTAAATATTTCAGAAAACATTGTAAAATATTTTGGAAATGTTGAATGGGAAATAATTTAAAATTTGTATTACAAGTAATATTAATAAAAGTATCAATATCTGCTATTTATTGCTCATATAATTGGGTAAGTCTTTAGGTTATCTGCATCTTCTTATCACTAGATCACACAATTATTATTGAGCATAACATTATTGAGATACCCAGACATTACTTAAGGTACCAAGAATTTAGGAGAGAGTTAACTAGATGAAAACCATGTCTCTCATATATTTACATACCACTGAAGATACAGAATTTTATACTAACAAATAAAATATATACCAGATTATGTCACTGAATAATAAAATAGATATGATAGATTTTAAGTGTGATTTTCCTCTGTTCCTGCAAAGAAACTAGCACGAGAGGACACGATTAATTATTCTCAAGGTCTTTTTTCCCCCCAAAGCATCTGATGAAGTGTAAATAACCACAATTTTTTGAGAACGTCAAACAAGTACAGGGGAATATATATCTTTGTCTTGTCTCAGAACACATCCGATTGAAATGAAGCGCATATATACTTCTAGCTAAACCAATTCTATTGTTTTTCTTAGGGATTTTGCAATTGTATCGAAATGATATTGCAAGTTGGCTATAGTTGTGTACAGGTGCTTGCTGAATCATTAGAATGAATACAAATGGCAGAGATTATGCACAATAGTTTAGGTGAACTAGTTATTATGGAATAATATGCAAACAGAGGTATGGACTACACTGAAGCTTCTATCTCAGCCTGTCAGGAAATATGTGTGTCTTGTAATGCCCTTAGATTGGCCATTAAGCACTTCTCTTGTGAAAAATCCACACAGGTCAACTAGACTCTCAACAATACTGTCCTCATGCAGTGAGGCTTTGGGATGCCCTCTATGTAAACCCTACTCAGAGAGACAATAATATTTAAGAAACCTTAAGGTCATAAGTGCTGTTGGACAGGTGTCAGAGCATCCTATCCCATTACTTACTCCTTACTGCTATTTGGGAACAAAGGGATAAAATTAGAAATATGTACACATAAGCACACACACACACACATATACAACTATTAAGTAGCTGAAGACATTTGAACCCATATTGTTTGTTCTCTTGTAAATGAAGAATGAAACATGCCAACATTTGTTATAAACAATAAAATGCAGTTTATCCTACCACTTTTGAAGGAGATTTTAGATACTTTCTTTTCACTTCACAAAACTGTTTTTTTTAAATACCGAAGATATCGCCTTCCTGTTTATGGGGGTGCATACTTATGAGCCAAGTATGAAGGATCATCAATTTGAGGCTAGCCTGTGCTAAGGGACCATATCTCTATTTTCTGAAAGATAGAAAAATCGAGCTACCAGCAACAGTCAGAGAGAAGAATGAGCTGATCCCTCAGTGCCATTTTCCACAGAATGGGACTTTCATATTCCATTTCATGCTTGTGTCAGCTGGGATTTCACAGGAGTCACAGATAACATGGGCCTTGTTTCCTTTGTGCACTGAAGCAGAGGACCCCAGCTCAGGAGAACAAGCATCTGCAGTCCTTGATAGCACGGCAGGGCACTTGCAGCACTCATTCTGTTGTGTAATCTGTGCAGTGACTTCCCTGGAGTTGTTTATTCTGAAAGGACATGCTGGAAGCCTAGACCAAATAGTGCAAATTTGTCAAAAGCAACTAGGTAATTTATTGCTTTCCTGCACTTGACTGGCTTTTACTGATGGTTTCACCTGCCCATGGTCTAAGTATGCCATCCATTACATTTGGGGAAAGTGCATATTAATGTGCTTAGCAAGTAGCTGGGGAAGAAATGCGTTCATCTGTGTTTCACGGAATGCTAATGGACATGCACTTCAGGCCTATTTTTTTTGGAGTGATGGCCGTGAGAGGTTTGGTTTGGTTATGTCTGTCGTAGCTGTTTAGGGAGTGCCTCGTTGAAAAGTGATTATTTTTAATGGGCCCATTTCTTTGTCCTGTTCACTGAGTTTCTTCATGAATCCTTGATCTTTCATTTTATTTTGTAGTGTTGTTACAAAGTTAAATGCCACTGGATTGGCAAAATCAGAGAAGGGCAGTATTGAAACAAGTCCACAATGGAGACAGTCATGTGCTCTATGACCTCCCATAAATTATACAATCACTTCAGAACTGGGGTTTTGCTAATTTTCTTCTAAAATACCTACTCTTTGTTGTGATTTTTAAAGGAGATGGCATATGGAGAAACATCTTATGAATTAATATGCATATTATATATGTTTCATCATAGTGATTTTCAAGTTTTGTTAATAGGACAATCTGGTGGCATGGGACAGATCTCATGACATTGATCAAGTTGATTATAATTTAATCTTCTTAGGTAGAAAACAATTTTTGTTAGGAGGAATTCATCATGACTCACATTACCTGGGTATGGGTATTAAACTCTAGAAAGCTCTTTTTCTTGGATATGTAACCTTTTTAGGATCTGGGCCACACAATGGCCTTCTGGTTGAAGGCCAAGATTTATTCTTTTATGCTGCACACTAAAACCATTTAGTATTTTAAAGCTTACTCATGCTCAGGCCTCAGCTCTGTCAGCCTCTGTAAGGTTAAGGTACAATGACCTGTAATTTATAAAAGCTCTTCAAATGATTCAGATGGCAGCAGAGATTGTCCATCACAGTTTCAGTAGAAAGATCATCAGATTTATACAATGTAATACTAATTTTGTGACGCTAGGCTGAGTCACTGAGTACATTCTGATGTACCCACTGTAGCTATGGATGCAAACAGACCGTGCTTGTTGCATAGGGAACCCTTGAGTTCTTTCTACTCAGAACTCAGATACATTTCATTTAATTTAGGATTCCAAGAAGTTTTATTGCAAAATTTTGAAGCCAGTGCCTAGGTCTTATTTATTTTTAAATATTTTTTAAATGACTCTTCTGAGAGCCCTGACCCAGCCTGACTTATATGGGGATCAAGGTCAAGGATGTTGGCATGTGTGCATGAGCCATGCTGGATGAGCTGGACCAAGAAGGTCAGTAGAGTGGATGGAGAAGAGTGAGAAACCAGTGGCATTCAAGAAGAACAGTGTAGCCGGGAGAAGGTGGATAGTGTTGGGGATCACAGAAGTAATGCTAGCCAAGCAGAATTGCAGCCTGACATTTGTTAAGGTGCATTGAATTTAGAGACAGGTACAGGGGACAGATGGATGTTCTCCAAAAGGAAAAGACTCTGCGGAGTGAAGCTGAGGCATTTATAGAAGGGAGTGGGGTTCCTGGCATTTCCTCCAGACTGGGCACACTGCCTCATGTATTAAGCTACTGTGCTTATAGACAACTTGAAATAAACATCATTCACAAATTAGAACCAACTGGTGGCTGTAGTTTTGTGCCATGCTGTTAATTTGTTTGGTGCACATGGTGTTTGAAATGGTATGACAAGGAGCAGCAGTCATTTCGCTAATGTGAGTGTCTCAGCAACATCACTGTCCTGTTATAATCCATCAGAACCATGTGGCATTTGAGCTCACATACTCTGGATAAAAATCTGCAGGTGGTCCGTGGACCAGTTCTGCAGCACAGAACTTCCATTACTAACTCCACTATTCTATCCTATGTAATCAGAGGCAGTAGGCACAATACTTAGGAATTTAAATATTTCTCAGTGGATAAAACTAGACTTCTCCCACTCAGTAGGTTTTCTGTTTAGCTTGCTACCCTTTGCTATACAGAAGCTCTGCAGTTTAATGCAGTCCCATTTGTCCAAACTTTCTTTAATTTGCTGTATTTCTGGGCCTTTATCAAGAAAGTTTCCACCTGTGCCAAGGAGTCCTAGTGTATCTCCTATTATTTTCTGTAAAGTTTTCACGGTATCTGCTTTTACCTCGAGTCTTTGATCCATTTAGATACAGTTCTGGTGCAGGGTGACATATAAGGATCTATCTTTAGTTTTCTACAGGGGCAGTACCATTTGTTGAAGAGGCTGTCTTTCTTCTACTCTATTTCTTTGGCTCTCTTATTCAAGGTTGTCATAGGTCTGTGGGTTGATTTCTGGATCTTTAGTTCTATTCCATTGATCCTCAGGCCTATTCTTGTGCCAGTACCAAGCTATTTTGATTACTTTAGCTCTGTAATAGAGTCTGAGCATTGTTCTTTCTGCTAAGGATTGTTTTTGCTATACAGGGTCTTTTATTATTCCATGTGAATTTTTGGATTGCTTCCTCTATTTATTTAAAGAATGACATTGGGATGTTGATAAGTATTGCATTAAATTTGTAGATAGTTGAGGGCTTCATATCTAAAATATACCTACAGCTCAAAAAATTGAATGTCTCAAAAACAAATCTTCAAAGAAACGATCATCCCATTAAAAGCTGGGCTAAAGACTTAAAGAGAGACTTCTCTGAAGGGGAAATAAAAATGGTCAATAGACACATGAAGAAATGCTTGGCATCTCTGGCCATAATAGCAATGCAAACTAAAACTTTGAGATTCCACCGCACTCCAGTTAGAATGGCCAACATCAAGAAATGTAATAACAACAAATGCTGAGGGGATGGCACTACTACACTGTTGGTGGTAGTGTAAACTTGTTTAACCACTATGGAAAGCAGTATGGAGGTTCCTCAAAAGAGTAAACAGGGCTCCCCTATGACTCAGCAATCCCACTCCTTGGCATTTACCCAAATGTCCAGAAGCAAGGCCATCCTAAAGAGACTAACACGGTGATATTCATTGCAGCATTATTGACCATAGCTAAGATATGGAACCAATCCAGAATACGAATGGGTCAAGATGTGGTACTTATACACAATGGAATTCTATGCTGCCATCAGAATGACATTGCCCCACTCATTAGGATATGGAAAGACTTGGAAAAAAATCATATTAAGTGAAGTAAGCCAGAATCATAGGCCAGCATAGGCTAAATGGTTTCCCTCATTTGTAATCATTAGTACACATCTAGGATTCTCCTAGAAGAGGATCACAATAGTTCAAAAGTTATGTACCTCTTGTCATACAGGATGAGACTAAACAAAATGAACTCTAGGATATAGAAACAAGAGATTTATCTTTGTGATTGTTGTTATTGATGTACTATGTGCAGTTATTTCTTTTCTCTTTTTTTCCCCTTGTGGTTAAAATCATATGGTTACTGTATCTGACTTTGTTACCTGGTATATTGTATTTACATTTATTTATTTGAAATAGGGAAGAGAAGGGGAAAACAATATGAATGGAGGTTTTTGGGGAGGGAAAGAGGGCAAAATATAGGAAGTTCAAGGTTCAAGAAGTACGCTGGGAGTTTGGCCTACTGGTAGTGTTTGCCTAACATGAACGAAGACTAGGGTTCAATTCCTCAGTACCATATATAGAAAGAAGCCGGAAGTGGTGCTGAGGCTCAAGTGGTAGAGCTCTAGCCTTGAGAAAGTCCAAGGACAATGCTCAGGCCCTGAGCTCAAGCCCAGTATTGGCAAAAAAAAAGTAATGCACCTGTTACCGGATGAATGTAACTGTACCCCTCTATACCTTATCCCAACAATAAAATGCATTAAAAATGCTAGACTTCAGCTTTTTGCTCTAGCACTCATACAAACTTTAAGAGGTGGGGATTTCTGCAAGATCTGAGGCCTTTGAGGTATGGCCTTGAAGGAGATTGTGGTATCCGAGCCTGTCTTTTCCTCTCTCCCCCCACCTCATTCCCTCCCTTTCTTCTCTCTTCCTCTATCCTGCCTTCTCCTTCTCTCTTTTTCCTCTCCCACCCACCTATGTCCCAGCTATGAACTGAAGACTTTACTCCATTCTCTGTGTTGTACATGTAACCTCTCCACAGGCCCAAAGCTAATGAGGCCAGTGGACCAAGACCTGAACCTTCCAAAACTATAAGCTAATTGAAAGCATTTGTCTTTATAGTAACAAGAGCGAATCAATACGGAAGTCCTCTTTGTGAACAAAGAGGAGGAGGAAGAGAAGAGACACCCTTAGCACTTGCAATAGTTTGTTTGGCATTGACTTTTTTTTTTGAGTTCGGTCTCTTAGCCTGCCATTGCTGCTACAACAAAATGCCTTGGCACAGAAAGTACTTCATAAACAATGGCTACTTATTTCTCACAGTAAAAGGTGCAAAGTCAAGGAACTTGCAGTTTCCAGCTCTGATGATCTCTCACTCACCAGAAAGTGAACTTTAATATGAACAGTTCCAAATCTATATAAACACAGTTGTTTCCTTTGTGAATTTCCACCGTACACATGAAGAAACTAGATCAATAAAGTTAACACACTTTCCAAAGACCCTAAAGCTAAGTAGTGGAGACTGAAAATTCAACTAGAAGAGTTTGGCTCTAAAATCCCTACTCCCCGAGAACCCACCTTTGTGTTTTGGTGGAATGGGAGCAGAGCATATGGGTAGATGAGGCTTTGAGGTCAAGAGGCCAGTCTTGGCTTGCAGATTATTAATATTTCTTTAAAATTACTATTTGAAGTTCAGGGACACGCTTCAGTTCTTGGAGCATCTATTGCATGGATAGGTGAGGCTGAGCTGGAACTGGTGCAGTGGCAGATGTTGAAGGTCTCAGCTTCACAGCCACCTTCTTCTTGCCACACTCTGTTAGTAGTCGATGGCCTCCTGGGTGGCAAGAGTTCCCTATTTTTATTTATGAAGCCAGGATGCTAAGGTTACCAGTAATTTGCCCAGGGTGTCTGAATGAGTCCTCAGCTGTCAAGCTCTACAGCAACCCATTAGGCTGACCCGCTTCCCATGAGGAATGAGTTCAGAGTCCCAGCTTGAGAGTCAGGAAGCAATGAAGATGGATAACTGTTTCAGCAGCAGACCTCCACGTGACTCCATTTTATTATGGTAATGAACAATCACAATTTTCTTTAGGAAAAAATCTCTTTCTTGCTTCCCTTAATGATAATAGACTTCTTAATATCTTCGTTCTTCTCAGGCATTATAGATGACAGTGCCAGTTCTTCAGAGTTGGAATCTTTAAAAATAAATCTTCCTCTCTGCACTGTTCCAGATGGCTTCTATAATTGCTGTATTACTTTTGCAGATGTTATGGAGAAATAAGCCAACAATGGATTACTGCAGCTGGTGAGAATAGTAGCCCTTTTTCAGTTGATTATTTTCTGGTTGGAATGAATGTAGTCTGTGTATCAGCTCAAGTTCTGTGTAGCACAGGATCACAGTGTTCATGAGGTTCTGAGGAATAAAGTTTTGTTATTTGGCATAAGAAGTGGTTTTGTTGATTTTATTTTTAAAGTTTGAGTCCTTTCTGTTTCATGCCCGTGGCTCGTGACTATAATCCTAGCTACACAAGAGTCTAAGATTTGAGGAATGTCTGTGAGATTTTTATTTCCTTATAAACCACCAAGAAGCCGCAAGTGGAGCTGTGGCTCAACTGGTAGAGGACCAGCCTACCAGGAAAAAGAGAAGGGATAGCACCTAACACCTGAATTCAAGCCCTACACACACTCACACACACACATACACACACACACACACATTCAGTCCTTGCAAATAAACTTAATAGGAGAAAATTACATTTTCATTGAACTGACTTTTATAAAAATTAATTTGATATATAATTGATGTATAATTTTATATGTATAATTATATACAAATAAGCAAATATTTTCAGTTGACATAATTCTTTGCATAGAAAATCCTACAGAGCCATCCGAAAATATATAATAATAAAGAATTTCAACAAGCTTTCTAGAGAGATTAGCATATAATATTAAGTAAATTTGAATATCTTATCAGAGAAAAGTTTAAAAAATAAAATTAAGACAACTTCATTCAAAAGAGTAAGGATTCTGCATGGAGAATTGCAAAACATAAATAAATAGGAGCCTTTCTTTTTTTTTTTTTTGTCAATCCTGGAGCTTGATCTCAGGGCCTAAATGCTGTCCTTGGGCTTTCTCAAGACTAGAGCTCTACCGCTTGAGTCACAGCACCATTTCCAGCTTTTTCTATGTATATGTGGTACTGAGGAATCAAACCCGGGTCATCGTGCATGCTAAGCAAGCACTCTACCACTAGGCCAAACTCCCAGCCCCCTAGGAACCTTTTTTTTTTTCATATACTGTAGACATTATAGAATACTAGAAATAATGTCTTTGGATTATTTGCTGAAGTATTTTCCTTCTTCTAGTGGAAAAGCCTATTTCCATATGACAAGCACATAGTTATAAAATGTTTATGTGCTTAGTGTAGATTTTAATAGCAAAAATTGGAAACGTACTAAACTTCCCAGCATATGATTTAAAAACACTTGGATACATGAAGTGATGAAATGTTTTCTGGCCAATAAAAATAATTGAAAATTTTACATATTTATATGGAAATATATTTCTGGATTATTGTTTGGCAGTCTTGAAAGTAGCATTTATAAGCCAGGCATAGTGGCTCATGTGTGTAATTCTACCTACTTGGGAGATGGAGATCCAGTGGTCTTGGTTCAAGGTCAGCCTAGGCAAAAAGATCATGAGACGGCACTCAACCAATGGCAGGATATGGTGTGGTTGGTTTGCATATTATCTCAGCTATGAGGAATCACCATGACTGGACACAGTTGTCTGTATAATCACCCCCGCAGCATGGTGAAGAACAAGTAGGAGGCTTTAAGTCCAGGCACAACGAGAGACTCTACCATGAAAATAACAAATGACAAAAAGCGATTAGAAGCATGGTTTAGGTGATAGAGAGCTTGCTTGCCCAGAAAACCCAGGCCCCTGCATTCACTCGTTAGTATCCCCCTCTAAAAGTGTGCATGATATATCACATATGCCTGTAAATACAGAGACATTTCCATGGTTAGCCAAGGTTAACCATTATAATTGAGTTGTAAGATTATAAGCAATATTTTTATTTTTGACTTTGAGAAGAAATTATTTTTTTCATATATTTTTATTGTAATTAATAGAAGGGTTACATGACATTTGCCAGATAGATGGTGCATTAATTCCCATACATTGATACCCTTTCACATGTCTTGGTCCCCATTTCCCTCCCCCCCACCCCCGTCCCTCATCTTGTTTTCCCCTGTTCCCTATCCAATTTCAAATAACCAAATACAAATATATCCGATACATCAGGTAACAAAGTGAGATACTGTAACAATATGAGATAACCAAGGAACAGCAAAAGAGATGAGAGATAAGAAATTATTTTTAAAAATTTTATTGTAAAGATGATGTACAAAGGTTATTATAGTTACATAAGGTAATATGTGCATCTTTCTTTCTTTCTTTCTTTCTTTCTTACTTTCTTTCTTTCTTTCTTTCTTTTCTTTCCTTTTCCATTCCTTAGGCTTGAACTCAGGGCCTGGATACTGTCCTTGAGCTTTCTCAGTGCTTGGGGTTCTACCACTTGAGCTATACCAGCATTTCTGGCTTTTTTTTTCTATGTATGTGGTACCAAGGAATCAAACCTGGGTCTTAGTGGATGCTAGGTAAGCACTCTAGGCCAAATTCCCAGCCCCTCTTTTTTTACAGTATCATTTCTGTTTAGTAGGTTAAAATAATAACCAAACACTACAAAGTCCTTTCAATCCCCCAGTTAGTATAAGCAGAGTTGTACAAAATTATGTAATTTCGGAAACATGGAATTTTCAAGTGAAGGACTAATCACAGAATTACTTCATAATGCTTAGGGACATGGAACCTTGTTGGTTAAGAAGTAACATTTCTTTTCAAACAGTGTTATCCCCTCTCTTGTTTATTCCCACTTTCTACCTCCCTTTACTCCCCCAAAGTTGTCAAGTTCATTTCCAACAACCCTGTGTCCCACCATTTCCATGATTCCTCTTCCATTTCCCCAAACAGATACACTTAGATACAAGACAAAGTATATGGAAATCAAAAACAGTGACAACAGCAGGGAGCAAATCAAAGGAAAAAATGAAAAGAAAAAAGAAATAATTATAAACACTACCATCAAAAAACCTCATATTTCCATATTTTGGAGTTCATTTCTATTAGTATCATCGAAGGTGGTCAAATGTACATAGCTAGTGAATTATTTTAATCCTCTACTAGGACTACCTTAGACATAGAGTAATTAATACAAATGAGGGAAACCATAGAGCTTGAACTCAGAGTCTAATGCTCTTGCTTGGCCTTTGCACTCATGGCTGGCAGTTTACTATTTGAGCTCCTGCTTTTTACTGGTTAATTAAAGATGGGAGACTCTTGAATTTGTCTATCCAATTTCTGGCATTATACCATGCTTCAAGTTTGTTTTGTTTATTTCTCTTTTTAACCTAAAATATCTCTAATGGAGCCCCGATTCCTTTTTATTGGAGAATGAGACTAGAAATCTAGATTAGGAAACTATGTACTTGCTACTCATGGAATTTCATTGTTTCTAATCACTGCTGAGTGACTGAGAAAGATTCTATGAGTGATATATATATATATATATATGTAGTCTGAATATTTTCTTATTGATCTATATGTATACTTATAGTTGAATTTCTATTAAGCTGAATGTGAGGCCAAGTGTATTAATACTCAATGTATGTTCTTGAGGTATTTTCTTTTTTTTTTAAATCAGAATTTTGTATTCTGGTAAAAATACTTTGCTAAAGTTAAACCAAGCAGTATCATCATTAGGGCTTCTGTAATATAAAGTAGTTTCATCTGTTATTTTGAATTTTAAACATTTCATTTTAATTGTTAATATTTTTGCCCTACATTATATTTTTTGTGATAAATCAGCTGTTAGTATTTATTCTTGTTTATATAAAGAACCCATTCATTCCCAGCCTCTTTGGAGTCTCTGGGATGAGGGCCACAAAATACTTACGTGATTATATTTAACTCTAAATAGAATTGAGAGACATTTTCTTTACATGTCAAACAATCAGAATGGGATTCAGTAAGATACTGTGGGGAGGAGAGATGGCAACTACCTCATTTGTGAAGTGGAGGCAAATTACTGCTTCTCTATCCCTTCTCTGTTTCATGTCTAGCAATTGTCTATTGCCTGTCTTCTTGTGGATCCAGTAGTAAGGATCAGTACACAAAGCCAAGTACAGAGAGATAACAATGTATTATTTACTGTGAAAAATACAAAATCTGTCTCAGAACCCAAATGTCTCCCATGTCCATTTAGGAAAGGACTAATAAAGATGACTATTAAAAGCCTCAAAGAGAAAGAAGGTCAGCATCTTAGAATGACATTTATTCGGCAACGAAGTCATTCAAGATAGTTTTAATTGGGTAAACACTGTGAGGCTCATTGAAAGACTCAGGGCTTCATTCAAGGCTCACCTTGACAAAGATGGGAATAAATAAATTGTTTTCAAGCATTCTCAAGTTCTCCTCTTTGGCCATTTTCTCCCATTCTGACTCTCCTTCAGTGTTCTCCCTCTGGCTAGTGTTCTGCCACATTCTCCCAGTAATTACCACTACGAAGCTCTTAGCTTTGCTGGATGAGCTACAATCACTCTCCTGATGTACTTAGAAATATCCCTCTAGTTCAGAAAAAGGTGAAGGACATCCCTGGATTATACAGTTAGTGAAATCTCTATTATGTTAAAAAATATTAAAAAGATGATGGACAGAGGGATTACGGCTACATAATAAGGTAATGGGTACATTTTCTTTTTGAACAGCATCATCCCCTCCCTCATTTTCTCCCTGATTTTCACTCCCAGCAATCCTTACCCCAAGTTGTGTAGTTTATTTCCAACATAGTGTCTAGTGGGTTTCACTGATGAATTATTTCACCCTTTGTCCTACTGTTTCTGTGCTTCCCCTTAATCTCTACTACTTTTGGCCATAAAGCTTACCATTTTTCTCATGTAGCATGCTATTATTTTACTTCAGGTAAGGCTTGGTCATAGATTTTTTATATTTAGTCATGAAATTCAGTAAATATTTCCATCTTCTAAGGGGTATTGACTTTGTCTTCTTATCGTTGCATGGACATTTTAGTCCTTGCCTTCAATAGCTGCCGAGGGAGATTTGTTGAGATGCTTTGGCAAAGCAAGATGTCTGAAGCATCTTCCTTTCATATTCTATGAGGCTGGCTTCACTGGTCCTTACGATTATAACAGTCACAGAGAATGGGAGGGCGGCATAAGGGAGGATCTGTCATTCCTGGGAACGAAATTAATATTTTTAAGGACTACTCAGATTGGCAGTTTCTTTCATGAACTTTGAGTTCTTGTGCACAGCAATGTGCTTTTAAACATACATTTAAATTGGATGTACTTGGTTAGTTTCATTAGCTTAACGGTAAATTACTAAATAGAATTATTACAGGATATTATGGTAAGCACTGAGTATGAAAGTTTGAAAATCAGGATTCTTGATGTCAGCTGTACATTCCTAATCTCTTTTATTGAGATTTGGGACAGACAGCAGCCAGATTTGGCTGTTAAATAATGTGGTGCTTTTGAGAGGGTTAACTTTTGTGTTAACTTCACTGGCATTTCCTTTTTTTTTTTTTTTTTACCAGTCCTGGGCTTGAGCACTGTCCTTGGACTTTCTCAAGGCTAGAGCTCTACCTCTTGAGCCTCAGCACCACTTCCGGCTTTTTTTTTTTCCTACGTATGTGGTGCTGAGGAATCGAACCCGGGTCTTCATGCATGCTAGGCAAGCACTTTAACCACTAGGCCAAACTCCCGGCCCCTTCACTGGCATTTCTTTCTTTCTTTTTGAGAATCAGAACTGTGGTTCTGTACTATTGGCCTTCTGAGTAAATGTATTTCACTTCCCCTGGGTTCTTAAAATGAAAGAAAATTACTAGTTTAGTGTGTAAATACAAATATTATCTTAAATAAATAGTAACGATGCAAATTGCCTAATCAGAAAGGAAATTTCTTGTGCATGGGCTTTGTCACCAAACAGAATCTCGTCATAGATGACTTTTGCTCTTTTACGCTGCTGATGAAATGGTTTTTATTTATTTATTTTTCCTCCAGTCCTGGGGCTTGAACTCAGGATCTGAGTACTGTTCTTGGGCTTTCTCAAGGCTGAAGCTCTACCACTTGAGCCACACACAGCACCATTTTCTGCTTTTTCCCTGTACGTGCCACCAAGCAATTGAACCCCGGTCTTCATGCATGCTAGGCAAGCATTCTAGACCAAACTTGGGGCCCCTGATGAAGAGGTTTTGCTGAGGTAACAGGAAAGGCAGGCAGATGGTTAAGAGTGGATTGCAACACTATGAGATTGCAGAGTTGAGACAGACTTTGTGAAAATCCATTTAGCGGTTTCATTTTTCATTTATTTTAGGATGAAATGACTGAGGCTCGAGGAGGCTTATTTAAATTGCATTGTTTTTTCTTCAACAGGATGGTTTTGGTTGTCAATAGTAAAAGAAGAGTAAGAAAAAGTAAAAGAAGAAGGAAAAAAAGGAACAGGTAGGAGACAGATTTCTTTTATAGTAGGTTCAGGTGAATATATCCTCAATGTTTATAACTGGAAAAGCAGTTATAGGGTGGACCTCAGGCAAAGTTCAGAAGAGCTCTGAGTCTTGCTCCAGGTGACACTGAATCATCTTCAAACTGTTCCTCACAGTTGCAAATGGACTGTCATCAGACATTGAGTTTGCATTCTTTTTCTCACATCTGGGACAGTACCTCTATTAAAATTGGCATTATAAACAATTGAAATCCTGAGATGGGAACAAGTGGAAATAACCTAAGCTGCATTTGCATCTGAGTAGTGCAGTTCTCTAATGGGTGAACGTGAGGTTTCAGCAAGTCTCCAAACTTGCCCCTGTGAGGATATGATGGATATGCTGAGAGACCACAGAGCCTGTTTACAGAATTCTGCATCTGCCAAAATTGCTGTGAAACATGGTGTCCAAACCTTGCTAGGAAGGGATGAAAAATTATGCCTGTTGATACCGATGGTGGGTGGCAAAGCAAAACAGAACAAAATATTGTCCTTTTCTCTTTTCTGTTTTCATTCTTGCTTCATCACATTTCTTCTTTTCCTATTTATTTCATGAGTTGTTTTTCCTGGTCTCTTTCTCTTTCCTTCTCTCATCCCTCCCTTTACTTCCATTGACTCAGCCAGCATGGATTAGGCATTTACTATTATTCATTCAAGTAGCTAAGGACATGAATTAACTACCATATTTCAGTTTCTGCTTTTTGGGACATGCTCCATCACTTGTAATTTCCCATCCTAGGGCCATACAAAGAAAAATAGGGGCCAGGAGTTTGGCCGAATGGCAGTGTGCTTGCCTAGCATGCACAAAGACCCAGGTTCAAGTCCTCGGTACCACATACATGGGATAAAAAAGCCAGAAATGGTGCTGAGGCTCTAGTACTAGAGCTCTCGCCTTGAGAAAGTCCAAGGACAGTGCTCAGGCCCTGAGCTCAAGCCCAGGACTGGCAAAACATGAAAAAAAAGGAGAAAAATAGACTTATTTTATTCAGCCTATGATCCTAACAGAGTTGCATTTTCTCTGACATTTCCATATAAGTTTCTTCAAAGGTAGATGAGCATTCAATGATCTTAATACAATGAATGGTCACAAAAGTCTAAACCAAAATAAGACCTTATACTGTTTTCATAAGATTATATTTGAGTAGGATTTCCTACCTGCAGACAATAGATTTTGAAGTTTCCTAAGGGTTGCTCTTTTTCTTATATATATGTACATATATATATATATATATATATTTAAGTAGTTGTTCAGTGGAGGTGTCACAACACGGAGGTTAACAAATATAATGTATTTTCTTCTGTGTCACCCTGTTCAGCAAGCTCATTTCCCTTCAACCCACCTTTTCCCTTGCAAGAATATGCAATGAATTTGTGGTACATATAAGGGATTCTTGACTATTTCCCTCTCTTTTCCCCTTCATTGGCTATCCCTTTCCATATGGCACCCTCCCTTGCAAGTACCCCTCTTATTCTTCTCTCTCTCTCTCTTCACCCCTCCCATTTCATTTGCAATGGAAAATGACCTTACTCTATACTTGGAAGAAAGAGCAATTAGAATCACTTCCTGGAAATAATCAAGAATAGGAGGTACTGACAGGATTTGAATAAGATCATTAAATGGGAAGGGCCTATGTTGTAGCTCTGTTTTCTCCATTAGGCCATAATTCTGTGCATACTGCTATGCTTGCAGTACAGAGCCATACTCATAGCCAATCCTTAGTAGATGAAGGATGAAGGAATGAGAAAGGAATCTACATTCTTGGGCTTCTCTCTGGCATATCTAGTACAATTCAAGATTGTGTTCGTTTGACTCAACATTCTAGCCAATCAACATTACTCTCTCTCTCCCTCCCTCCCTCCCTCCCTCCCTCCCCCCCCCCTCTCTCTCTGTCCCTCCATTCTACACAACTGATATCTTCCTTTCTGTCCCAGAATAATATGGGTTAGTAGAAAAGCAGCAAACCAGGGAACTGAGTTCTATACAAATTACAGATGGAAGGGGAAGTTGATGAATCCAAATCTGCCTGAGCATAAGAGAGAGGAGACTCAAAAAATAAAAAAAAAATAAAAAAGGAAGAAATAAGAAGGACAAAACAATGAGGAAATAAGGACCAAACAGTCAATCTTTGGAAGTAAATCCTTGGCATCAAAAGCATATAAGAAATAGAAAAGAGAGCCACGAGCCAGAAAGCCATCTTTAAAGACTCTAATTCTCATTAATCCAACTCTTAGCTCTGTAATAGAAGATAGCCATGATTGATTGCTGAGATGGGGTGAAGTGCTGTCACTGGGTGGCAAAAAATCTGCCACATGCACTCTTTCTCTGCCATATTTCTCTTCTAATACAGTTTTCTATCGTCTTTGTTTCTGCTTACTTCTTGCCTGAATTCTTCTCTTTTCAGATACAAGAAGTAAAGATTGCTTAGTTGCCCTAACTTTCTGGCAACATGTTTTTTGCATTGGCTGGGAAATTAGGTATTAAGTATGTCACTTTCTGACTTGGCTTCATCCAGTGGTTACAAGAAGGCTTCCAGTTTGGATGAGTTCAATAATAATGCCACATAAAACCAAGCAACAACCAGTTCTAAAAAAAAAAAAATCTCCACTCAGCCATGGCTCACCAACGAATTCTAGGAAGATATTTAGCACAATGACAGAAAATGTCCTTTTATGTATTTGCTATAGTTAGTGTTTCCTGCCGACATAGGCATTTTCATGTACTCTGAAGCCAACTAAACATGATATTTTCCCTATTGTTTTAGAATGTAGGGTGTGTTGATGAAGCCAGCAGGAATAAAATAATAATAAAATTCAATTGCTCATTTTAACATTTTCTCACTTCTGGCACAGAATGACTTGAACAGATCCTGGTAGCAAAGCAGTACATGATTCTAGTGAGAAAAGTAGAAGCAACAGACTGTGCCAGTCATGCTTTCCAGGCCATTCCCCAGACTGGGAGCCATCAGTTCTTCCCATCTGAACGGGAATGGCTCAAATAGGAATTCTAGTGAGGAATCAGGGATGACAGGGGCTGTCTCTACAGAGGATCACTGAACGTTACAGAAAAGGGGCTTGAGGATGTATAGATCTGAGTTTGACTCTGTGAGTAAATGTCACTTTCGGGTAATAGTTTGCACCTCAGTATCCTAATCTCTCTGAAGTGGCTCATATTTCCTCTCCTGTCATGTTATTCTGAGCAACAAACTGTCTAACAGAGGGTTGAACGGTGGTTGATTTCTGGTAGGAAGCTAAGGAGTTGTGTATATAGGCTGTTCATTCAGTTTGAGAATACAACCCTCTGTCATCCTGACCTCTCTCTTGATTTTTCCCTTTGTTTTTAGCTTTAGGGACATCTGAACTATCCACAGAAGATTTGCTTGCTTTGTATAGCTTCAGAGAATTTACAGACTCCTTTGTAAAAGCCTGTGTTTGCACTATGTGCCAGGGTGGACTTTTTCTTTTCATCGGTGTCTCCTGTGGAGTGCTCAGTAGAATTTATGAAGCATTTTCAACATTTTTTACTTCTGTGGTGTGAACAGTGAGTATACCTCTGTATTCATACATATGTGTGCCTTCTGCTAAGAGATCAGCCTTCAAATATTTGCCTCCTGCAGACAGGAAGAATGGTGGCTTCAGATAGCCACAGTTCTCTGATTTTTCTGTGTTCTGGCCTTCTCATCTGAAAAATGCCTCAGGCCCTCTCCTGATCCTCTGTGGTGTGGAATTCATGTCAGCCTACACTCTGTGATGATCACCAGAACCACCAAACTGAAGTCTGGAATTTTGTTTCTGTTCCAGGAAGCCCTGACAGGCTGAATTGAAGAAGCAGTAGCCATTTTCCTTAGAGAAATGGAGACCCTGTCCTCTGTTCTCCACTTAGAACCTGGCTGTATCATCTCAGAACATCCTCATATTTGGATGTTGTCAAGATATGGAGTGGGAATGACCTTTGGATAGAGGAAGCAAAATGATGTGAGACAGGACAGAGAAGTGTCCCCTTTGGTTAAGATGGTTATTAATATAAAATTATAATTAATATTATTTTCTTGGGCAAGTACTGAAAAAGAAAAATTAGCAACCTGAATGTCCTTACTCTCCTCTGTCATCCAGAAAAGGGGTAGAGATAAACTAGTTAGATTAATCAGGATAATTTAGAATGTTATTGTAGGTTGATGGATAAAAGCTATAGTAGAGTATTGTTGTGATTTTATTTTGGAGTAATAGTTAAGAAAAGTGCATGCTTCCCCCCTTAAATCCAAAAGTGACAAGAGTTAAGAAAATAGTATGAAGCGCAATATAGGTTTGTATTTATATTTTCTGTTTCTGGAAAGACTGAACGTTCATATCCCAACTCTGTAGCTTGCTGACTGCATGACCTGTGGGCAGATCACTTAATTCAACCAAGTCTAAGTTGTCTCATCTGTGGAAAAGAAATAATGCTTTTTCCTTTTTCTTGTCAGTCTTGGTACTTGAACTCAGGACCTGGATGCTGTCCCTGAGTTCTTTTGCTTAAGGCTAGTTCTCTACCACTTTGAGCAACAGAACCACTTCTAGTTTTCTAGTGGTTAATTGGTGTTAACAGTCTTTTAGACTGCCCTGGCTGGCTTTGAACCACAATCACCTTATTGCAGCCTTCTGAGTAGCTAGGATTACAGATGTGAGCCACCAACACCCCAGTGAGATAGATAATTTCTATATAACATGATTACAAGCTAGGGGAGATGATACATGGAAAGAGATGAATCAAAGACTCCCTATGTCTTCCTGAAGCTTACATCTCAGTGACAGGAGATAGGGAATGATGAATGGATGAAATATAAGAATATTATAATGTGTTTGAAGATATGCATTGCTATATTTTGAATATTAAATGCCCCAAAGATCCTCTTCAGAGAGGCACTCAGGGCTTTGGGAATTGAAGGTTTGAAGGGGATTGTGGGGGCCTTGGGCTTGCCGTGAGAAGAACAGTTTGAATTGCTATGGATTCCCACCATTGTTTCCTGGCATGCCCACTGGAGGCCCAAAGAAGTCGATCTGTCCAGTGAATCTCCCAAACTGAGAGCAAGAATAAACTCTTTCTCTTTACAAATTACTACTATGATTTTAATTTTGGTGGCTAGCTAGGAATAGAAAACTGGCAATGAGCAACACAGAAAAGAATAAAAAGAATAAGAAATGATGGTAAGTGACTTCATAATAGTCTGGTCCAGACATGACATGTTTTGATGTTTAAGTGAAGAACTGAGGAAGATGGAGAGGTGATCATCCATAGGGATGTCCAAGGGAAGAGTATTCTGGCAAAGTGAAGACGTGGCAGCACTTGGGGCTGGTTTTTCAATATGGCTACACTATCATTGAGATGAAATGACTGAAGGGGAGAGATTGATAACAGCTACAGTCATGGGGACAGAAGAATCAACCTGGGTAAGGAATTCGCTGCTGCTGATTACACAGATTTAAAAAAATACTTTAACGAATGGTGTGACTGCTGGGTGCTGGAGGCTACTTAGTCTGAGATCTGAGGGTTGTAGTTAGATGCCAGTCTGGGGAAGGAAAGTGGGTGAGACTCTTGACTGTGTCAACAAACAAACCAATAAACAGCCAGGGAATGGAGCTGTGACCCACATGGTAAAGTGGTAGAGTGCTGACCTTGAGCACAAAAGCTCAGGTGAAGCGCTTATGTACTGAGTTCAAGCCCCAGGATTGGTAAAAAAAAAAAAATTAAAATTAGCCAAACAGGATGGGATAACTGGAAGTCTACAGCAAAGGAATGACATGACGTAATGAAATCTGTATAGACTCTGTTGGAATATGATACTCAGAATGGCTCAGTTTTTTCTCTCCTGCCATTTCTCACTCATATCTTTTCTCTCTCGTGTCTTTCTCTCTCATCTATTGAAATGATCTAGAATCAGTTATTCTAAATCTTATAATGGAGCCAAGTCTGGCCTGTATGCTAAAGAGAACAGTGTCCTTATTCTTTAATTTTTTTAAATCTAGTCTAGACTCTGACATATAAAAGATATTAAATATTAGTATCAGACGAACTGAACAAATGGGCATTTCTGTTCTGCTGAAAGTCTAAATGTTCCAAGAGAGCAATGATTTTCTTCTTCATTTTCAAGATCCCTTTTACTAATGGTTATTTGTTAACCCAAACAATTAATTAAATTTCTCAAATATTTCTAACATTTACTCACTCTTTCCACTCTTTCCAGACCATGTTCCTGCTTTCATTCTAGCATTGTTTATTTTAATGAATGCATATTCTGTGTAAATATAATTTATCATACAAAATTGCTCTTCATTTTGGCTGGTTCCTTAACATTGTTTAGTGTTGGTTCTTCTTCTTCCCTCCTTTCCATTCTTTCCTTTTCTAGAATTCTGATTCTTTGATGATGCAGGAAACTCTGAACCATGACAATACTATTTTTCCTCGAAGCCTGTCAGACCGGCAGAATACATTTTCTCTGAAAACTATGTGTTCTATCCTTCACAATCTGAGAAGTCTTTTAGATCTGTGGAAAGAAATTAGGAAGATAACATAAAAAGACAAATTTACTTGGCATTAACCCAACCATCCAAAAACAAGGACATACTAAATCCATTAGCACAACAATGTTCATTGCAGCACTATTCACCATAGCAAAGATGTCCCTCAGTTGATGAGTGGATCAACAAGTTGTGGTATTTGTACACAATGGAATTCTATGCTGCTCTCAGAAACAATGACATCGCCCCATTTGTTAGGAAATGGAAAGACTTAGAAAAAATCATATTAAGTGAAGTAAGCCAGACTCAAAGGAACTTAGGCTCAATGGTTTCCCTCATTCGTCATAATCAGTAGAAACCTTGGGCTCTACTAGCAGAGATCTGCAATAGAGCAAAATCTGGATACATAAGGCCGTATAATGTGAAGCTAATTGAAAGGACCTCCAGGATATTGAAACAAAAGCCATATAATGAATGATTGTTGTCCTTAATGTACTATGTTGTCTCTCATCTCCTTTGCTGTCCCTTGGTTATCTCATATTGGTATAGTATCTCACTTTGTTATCTGATATATTGAATTTATTTGTATTTGGATATTTGAAATTTGATAGGGAAGGGGGGAAAACCAAGACGGGTGGGGGGTGTGGGGGGGGAGGGAAACAGGTACCAAGACATGTGAAAGGGTATCAATGTATGTGAATTAATGCACCTTCTATCTGGCAAATATCATGTAACCCTTTTACTAATTACAATTAAAAAAATAGAAAAAAAGACAAATTTACTTTGCAATCCTTTTTTTTTAATATGTCGTGTGAGTTTTCTGAAATCTCGTGTGAGAAAGTGCTTTACACATCATGCGATCTTCCCTCCAACATTCTATCCCTCCTGCCTTGCGATTTCCTAACATTTATTTTCTGAACATTTGCTGACTCTGCCCTCTAAGACACATATCAGTGGGTACAAATGAGAAGATTTACATTGATATGGAAATGACTTTGAGAAGATGCATTGGCACTAAGCACTTTTTAATATTTCATCTCAAGTAAGCAGATTTACTAAAGGTCTTCAGAGATTCTGCTGTGGTTTCTATTATGATGATAATCATGATCGAATAATCTGAATATGATGCATTATATAATAATCTTGAAAGGCCATGAAGGTGAACAGCTTTTAAAGAAAAGAACAAAGTTGTTTTAAATTATTATGGAGCTTTTGAATCAGGGGAAAGAGTCTCAGAGTGCTATTCATGTGCAAAGATGATTTTTTTAAATGATGATTTTTAATTGGGGTAGCAAATACAAAATTTAGGTCATGATTATAATGAATACTCACTGCTGGGAAGATTATAGATAACAGATTATACTCATATCAGTTCTGCTGTTGCATATCGGTTTTAGAGGCAAATCCAACAAGAGATTTTTATTTGACATTGTTTTGTGTGTGTGTGTCCTCAGTATACCATATAGTTTGGCTGACTTGATTATTGCAGCGAGATCTCAAGGATACAGAAATCCCATCTATTGCAAACTTTCATTTCATTGGCTTTTCTTTGTCTCTGTAGAGACATCTTATCCACCATGAGTTTTTTGGCTTAGAGACATTGAGATAACTATTGCATATGATTTTTATCATCATCACTTAACTCTATTCTTGGGCTGAATGTGAATTGTGTAACTCAGATATTTCCATGAAGCACTTGAAAAATAGTGTCAGTGATCTTGCCTGTTCTTGAAGAAGTTTAATTGTTTTGAAAATAAAGGGAAGAAATCTTTGGAATAACCTCATTGACAACAGAGAATTTAGAAAATATAACGAACTTTTCAAAAAACAAGCAATGAAAATTGAATTTCATGGGATGAAACAAGAACAATTTTTTTTGTTTCTGTGCATACATTTATGAGGTTTCATCTTCCACTCCACAGGGAAAACAAGAATCATCCAATCAGTGTGGATTTGTTTTTAATATATCAAATGATACTAGAAAAAATTCTGTACATGTGGAACCTGTTAAAATGGTAGGACTCAATGCTTAGAAGTCCTTTCTTTAAGCTCATTTACTTTTCCAGTGTATCTAGACTCCAATGAATGTAGATTGAAAGCAATCTAGAACAGATTTTAATAGCATGAGACTTGGTGACACAAGAGAGATTATATAATCCACAACACCCCAACATTCAAGTAGAGAGTGAACAGAGGACTTCTGGGTTGTGCTTACCATTGGAGATTACTCAGTGATGAGAAGGAACGAGCTATTAACTATTCAACTACGTGAAGGAATCTCTTCTGTATTGCACTAAGTTTTGGACAGAGGCCCTTAGTGACTACCTGCTGTGAGCTAGCATTCATATAATGTCCTGGAAAATGCAAATATATGGGGGATACACATGAATGCTTGCCAGTACCTAGAATTTGATGAGGAGTCTTGCTTATAAAGAGACACCAGGGAACTTGTTAAGGTGATGAAGATCTCCTTTTATGGTTGTATTGATGATCATAGAGCAACAGATACTTTTCAAAGCTCACAGATCTGTACATTAAAAAGGGTACTTTTTTCCTAGGTAAAATGGTATTTTAATAAACTGAGTTAGATTGCAAGTTACAGGAGTGGCAGACTATTCATAAATCATGAGTTTGGATAATGGGTGTTTGGAGTTTCTTTTTCTCCTTATCCTATACATTCGTAAAATGGCTTTTAAAAATAGCTACCATGGGCCGGGAGTTTGGCCTAGTGGTAGAGTGCTTGCCTAGCATGCATGAAGACCCGGGTTCGATTCCTTGGTACCCCACATACATAGAAAAAAGCCGGAAATGGTGCTGAGGCTCAAGTGGTAGAGTGCTAGCCTTAAGAAAGTCCAAGGACAGTGCTCAGGCCCTGAGCTCAAGCCCAGGACTGGCAGAAAAAAGATGAAAAAGGCGTACAATCATCCCTGGCAGGATTAGGAGAAAGAAGACTCCATGCCTTGCTGATTAACATGTAAATTGCCACAGAACTTTTGGAAGGAAACTGTGTAGCAGCTGTTAAGTCTTGAAACTTCCTAAATCCTTTGTTCCAGAAGGCCTGCTATTAGAATTTCTCCCTTCAAATTTAATAGCTCCAAGTACTTAAAGGCATAAGTAGAGAAAGTTGTTTATTACATTATACTTCATGGCAAATAACTAGATAAAATATGCTAAAACACTGGCTTATGACATCCCTGTGTGACCCTTGCCATACCCCTTGGAATACTAGCCTCCTTAATTACAGAACAGTTTACATTTTGGAATATCATGCAGACGTCAAAAAATATTGATGCACAAACTTAATGAATTATAAGTTATCATTTCAAATCTAATTTATCAACACAGCATAGAGTGAAAACATAGACAAAAGAATTGATTTCTCCAGAGTTTGGGGTTTAGCAGACCAAGATTAAGGCTTTGATGCACTTAATGTCTGATTGAGGTTCTTTTTCTCACAAGACAGTTCCTCCTAGCTATTTCTATACATGATAGAAAAGACTTCTTTTTTTATGAGTCAGCATCTCATTAGTGTTAATACTATCGTGATAATGATTAAATTTCATAATCTAAATTTTGGAAGGTGCGTACACATTCAGGCCACCATGTTCTACCTGGCCTGCATGTTTGTTCACTTGTATTCATTGTGTTTGTCTGATGCCATGTACTTCAGTTTTTCCTTGTGCCTCATTTTTCTTAGTTGCTTTGCTTTATGATGATTAAATTGGTAAGATCCAAGGAAGTGAGTTTCAGATTTGGGCCTAGAATAAACAGGTACTGGCAAGACAATCTCTTCCTGGAAAGATGCAATGATCCTCATTACTTGTCTAGATGACTTTCGTTTATCTGTGGAATACAGTGGAGGCCGAAGATGAGGCCCAGAGGTTGCTTTGCATTCAGCATTGTCCCTTGGATCTCCCTGAGAATCCTGGGACTGTGGACCTAGTCACTCAGAAATCTCAGTGCTCAGCTCTGTCTGTCTCTTCTCTGTGACAGGAGAACACAGTATCTTTTCGAAAAGTCTAGGGGAAAAAGGGTAAATTTCTAAACATGTAGAAAACATGACAAAATTGAGTCAAGAAGCTATGATTAAATGGTTCATCAACAGATCACTAATGAGCATGAGATTGAAATAGCAATAACCTCCCCGAAATGAGAAGCCCAGAATGTGGTGGATTTCACTGAGTTCTACTTGGACCTTGAAAAACAACCAACAATGTTTCTCAAACTATTCCACAAAACAAATACAGAGGCAACTTCTAAATTCATTCTAGGAGGCTAACATTGCCTTCCTAACAAAACTGGATGAGAATACGACAATGAACATAAACATAGACCATTTTTCCTTAACAGATATAGAAATCCTCAATGAAATACTAACAAATTAATGATGTATTAAAATCACATATATCATGATTAAGTCAGTTTCACTCAGGATGATTCAACCTATGCAAAATGCTAAACATAGTGTTGCACATAAACAGAAAGAAGAATAGGAATCAGATAACTGTTTTAATAGATGAAGAATAAGGGTTTGACAAAATTCAGCATCCTTTCATGACAAAAGCCTTGAGAAAGCAAGGGCTATACTGGATAGGTAAAAATTGAGACTATTTCTTCTAAAATTAAGAAGAAGACCACTACTGCTCAAAATAGTACTGAATTCTTAGCTAGAACAATAAAGCATGAGAAATAAAGGAAAAGAAGCCAAATTAACTTTGCTTGTAGATTATGTGATTCTATTCTCATATATATAAATCTTATAGATCAAATATCAACTTTCATAAATTATTGGATACAAAGTCAGCATGTGAAAATCAGTAGCTTTTCTATATAACAACACATCACTTGACTATGGTCAAGAATTAATGCTCAGAGCCTTCCAGTTGCTTTCTGGTTTTATACATTGTGACCTTCCTACAGAGTTGTCTGCAGCAAATGGATGGTTCATGAAAATTAGGAATGGGGTATTACATGGTA
The DNA here is from genome assembly GCF_031878675.1 of Megascapheus bottae. Lineage (NCBI taxonomy): Eukaryota > Metazoa > Chordata > Mammalia > Rodentia > Geomyidae > Megascapheus > Megascapheus bottae. The sequence continues at coordinate 16,432,839 of NC_143523.1, forward strand.
TAGGCTTGGGAATGGTGAATATGACTTCCTTTCACATTCTATCAGGTGGATAAAAGTGATCAGCTGACTTCACCTATAAGCAAGATTTTTTTTTGTTTTTCATAAGATAAATGATATGATTTAATAATCCAATGAAATTATTAATAAAATATGATCTTGATGAGAGACTAATTTGTTTGCCATCATGCTTATCTTCAAATTGTTGCATCCTTAGGCATCTCAACCATACTAATAACAAGTGCCAGATTTAATATTTTCCCTGTTAAACCTCCAGTACTTCCCAGAAGTCATTTGTCTTGACTGCAAAAACCTCTTGTCAGTTATCTCAATCATTAATGCCATGATATGTAGAATTATGTAGAACATTTGTTAAAAACATGTAGAATTAGAAGCAAAGATAAAAGAAAGGATATTGGGATTTTTTTTGCCAGTCATGGGCTTGAGCAGAGGGCCTGAGCATTGTCCTTGGGCTTTCTCAAAGCTAGAGCTCTAACAGTTGAGCCACAGCACCACTTCTGGCTTTTTCTATGTATGTGGTATTGAGGAATCAAACCTGGGTCTTTGTGCATGTTAGGTAAGCACTCTTACCACTAGGCCAAACTCCTGGCCCCAATATTGGGATATTTTTTATTCTGTTGTAAACATAAAAATGACTACAAGCTAAGCACGTAGGACTAATTAATGACATGTGACAAATGTTGAGGCGTTCCTTGTACAAATGCAACATTTTTGACAGTATGTCTCAAGTGTCAGAGAACCTGCTAAGCAAGCACAGGGGCTGAGTTCAAGTGCAGCAGTGTTAACATAAATAAGTATTTAAAGTTAAAGGTTTTAATTTTCAGTGTTCTCAAGATGGGAAGTGTTCAGTTTTCTTCTTGAAAGCGTATTGCTCTTCTGTGCACTTGCATGGATCAGAAATTAATTTTCACATTTTATGAACACATGAAGACATGCTCAAGGATTCTGGGTCATCCAAGATTCTCAGCTGGGCTTTGCTTCTGCAGCCCCAACCCTCAGAAGTTCTAATTGCAATCTCTTTATTGTTGCCTTTTAACAAAGCTTGTTTGTTCCAGTATGTTTTCTGCCAGGAATCTTTATTGCTTTTGCTTTCTGATAGACCTTCCAAGAAGCTGGCGATAATCCCAGTAATTTCAGTCCATGCAAATAATCAGCCATATCCATTAAGTTTTGGATCATACTCCTCGTTGGCTATGCCCCGCATTGGCTAAACAGTGTCTCTGTGCACTCCAAAGTCAAGGTCAGGAGGAAGAAAGAAATGAGGATTAGACAGATGTGGGAAGAGAAGGAGGAGGGGAGTTGAAATAGTTCCTCAAATTCAAAAGCTGAATTTGATAGCGAAATACTTTGAACCAGAAAAGAATAGTCCAGTTTGGGATTTAGGCATAAGAGAGAGGAACATCAAAATACTAAAATCCTGATGAATTTTGTGTTTCTAGTAGTAGTGAGGAAAATGAGGCTGGGGATAAGGAAAGTGGATATGTATTGAATAACTAGGTACAAGGCAGGTTTACATTACTTCATGCATACTTTCTAATTTGCTTCTTATAAACATATTAAATAGGCATTACTATCATGTTTACTTATGCACATGAAACAAATCTACAGATCAGAGAGTTGCAGTCACTTGCAATCATCTGTGATGTGGGTGCAGTTGCTCAGGAAAGGCTTAAGCTCATTCTTTTGATGATAGAATAGGTATTTTTTCTAATTGTTTTAAATGGCATAGCAAATTATATTGGCATTCCTACATTTCTTTTACCAGCTCATCAGTTAAGGTTTGCATTTGCATGATTTTCTTTTTTTACAGATTGTCTTTAATAATATTATTATCTTTAAGTGGTTGTCCAAAGGAGTTTCTATTTAACAGTTTGTTAATACAATGTATTTCGATCAATGTCATGCCTTTCAACATTCTCACCCATCTCTCCTCAACCCATTATTTCACTCATCCTTCTTAATTTTGAATTATATACTTGGATTCTTGACTATTTTTCCTCTCCACCTCCCTTCATTCCTGTATCCCTTTCACCTTTTTTGGTATTCACTTCCTGGCACTTTATTTTGATTTTCTAAAGAATTACACTACTTGGGCTCGCTCATGAGCTACTATATTTCAGTTAATGCATTTGCATATGCTTGCATAGCACTCAACATATTTACTTTTGAGTATGTAAGCTATATCCAGCCTCCATATATAATATAAACATGGATCCTTTCTCTCCCTGGGCCTGACTTACTTCACATTATAATTTATTCCAAATCTGTCCATTTCTTTACAAATGACAGAATATAATTCTTTCTAAAAGATGAGTAAAATTCCATTTTGTACCTTAAAGATTTATAACTCTAAACTGTTTAGAGGATTACTCATGTGTTTTTGGAACTACATTGATCATACACCTAAAGATCCAGAAATGCTTGAGAATTCCATTATATCTAGGATATTGTAAGATACTTACAATGGAACAAAAGTCCTTTGCCTTGAGATGAAGCCGAATTTGTGTTCCACAGCTCTCTACAGCCTCAGTGGGAAGACCAGTTTGGTGTCTCAAATCACAATCTGTTTGGTTTATCTTTTATGCATCTTTTTGCTTCTTCCCTGGTTTCTCCTGGAAATACCTCATTAATAAATTCCATATCAACCTTTGTCCTTATGCCTGCTTTCAGGGAAATCTGAATTAAGACAGTTATGTTTTAGACCCATTCTAAATGTGGTACCATAAACAAGCCAATTTTAACAGAATGCATTCTGAAGCCATAATTGAACATAGTTAATGGGTAAACGTTAGAGCCTCTCTCCATATGCTGGTTGGGCTTCCTAATTGTTTTCATTCACTCAAACATCCACTTACTCTTAACCTCATATTTTCTAAGTGCCCAGGAGGAACAATGGCATATAACCATTTGTATAGGTGGAAAAACCATTCAATTCTCAGGCATATTTTCAGGATACCCAGAAGTGATAGAGGAAAGTCTTCCTAAACTAGGTCACTTATCTTTACGGCATCATTGTGCTTTTCTAGATGTGAATTGGATGATTTAGAATTTTTTTCACAGTCAAGTGATTCTTGAGTAGGGGCATAAGCATAGTTGGCTACAGACTAGAAGCCATCTTTCACAAAAAGCTGAGGAGCCTTCTTTGTTGTAATGATAAAGCTACAGAATGGCTTTTGCAGTCTTAGAAATGGCTTTTTAAAATTATATTTTATTGTTGGGGTGGTGTATAGAGGGGTTACAGTTACATTTGTCAGGTAGTGGGAATAGTACTTCTTGAACACTGATATCCTTTCCCATATGGCCATATAGCGTGAGGCCAAGTAAAATGAAATCTAGGATATGGAAACAAGAAGTTTATCTTTATGCTTGTTGTTCTTAATATACTATGTGAAGTTATTTCTTCTCTCTTTTTTCCTTGTGTTTTATCCCATGTTGTTACTGAATCTGACTTTGGTACCTGGCATATTGTATATATGTTCATTTGTTTATGTGAAGTAGGGAAAGAAAGGGGAAAAACAAGATGATTGGAAGGGGGTGGGGAAATTTCTTTTTAAACATAAATAAGAGAGCCATAAAATCTACAGAAATTCATCAATGAGAATGTAGATACTAATAAGATTAATTATGGAGGGGAAAGATTTCCCAGGTTGAAAATGAATCCCTCATTGCAAAATATATTTTGCAATTTTATTGTGGAAGTTAGAATGTAACTCTGGAAAGGAGGAAGATGAGCTCAGAATTTTGGACATAAGCTCCTCTATTTTCTTGGCAATATATTGTGCCCTAGTAGGACTGCTTTTCATTCATTTCTGTTTTCCCATTTTTCCCAATTTCATACATCACTGGGAACTCACTGTTTAGAGATCATTCTCTGTTTCTCCATTACATATAAGTTGCAGGCTGCATTTTTTATTTCCATAACCCTTCTAGATGCTAGCTTATTTAATTTGTTTACTTTTTCTCTTAGTGGCATACTGCTTACTACCCATTTTCTGAAAAGAACACTGCATGTCACATGGTATTACTCTTGAGCAAGGACTATTATAAAATATACATGGCATAACTGTAACTAAAATATGCTCAGATTAACATGGAAAGAATCATTTTGGAGCACGAAAATGTACTTTGTCAAAGAAGGATCCCCAAACTGAAACCAAGTTCACTTAAATGTAACATAACAATGAGTTTAGCATTTTCAAAAGGAACTACTGAAGATTCAAATTAATAATATACATATATATTAATAGATTATATGCAACATATAATAAACATATAGCATATAATACATATAAATACATATTATACAGCCTATATGATATAAATACATAATATATATTTATAGTATATGTTACACCATATGTAATATATTTCATAATATGTAATCTATTATGTTACCACACAATCTGTTATATTTACATATAATAGTATATCTATTATATTAATATAGTCTATTTTATACTATATAACATAGACTGTATATCATATGATAGATTATATGTAATATATATTCATGAATGATTCACCATTTTCAGGGCTCATCTTCAGTGCACTCACTGACAAATAATATGGAAATTCCCTCCCATGGATTCATCAGTGAAAGGCAGGTATGGAAAGGTATGGAACCACTGACCTAGATTAGGTGATCCAATAGGCTTGCCTAGACTTTAGAAGAAGAGCCAGACTAGAGGTGAATTTTAGTAAGGAATGCAATAAGGGACAGAGTCTCTAGTTTGGCCATGTACACTCTACCTAATGCCTTTTAGAAAGTCTGGATACTTTTAAAACTAGAGTGCCAGGATTCCTCTCCAGAACTAATGCATCAAATTTTTGGCATCAGGCCCAAGCACAGCTGATTATGAGGATTTAAAGATGTCTTAGATTTGATTTCTCTTTTCCTCCTTTGCTCAGTGTTGAAGCACTTGGCTCTTATAACTGAGGATGTATAGCAGGCACCACATCTGATGGCTAGTAAACCTCCAAGAATCAGCAGTGGAGATGATGCCGCAGGCAGTGGAATGGCAGAATTCCCTTCTGGTTGAAAAGATTATACTTAGTTCTAGTCAGGCTTTCAAATCATTGGATAAGGTCCACGCATATTATGAATGGCAATATGCTTTATTCAAAATACACGGGTTTAAATAGGACTCCATTCAAAAGCATTCTCATATAAACACTTAGAGAACAATGTTTAACCAAATAGCTGGGTTCTGTGGCATAGCCAACTTGATGATCAAAAATCACTGTGTTTGTACATTTCTACGTTGAATTGAAACCCTTTTGTATGATTAATGGTAATTTTACAGCTTAGTTAAAATTGGCTGGAATCTTTAAAAGAAGAATATATTTGGATGCACAGAAAAAAGAAAGGAAGTACACACACACACACACACACACACACACACACACACACATACAGAGAAAGAGAGCCAGAGGGTAAGTAGACAGAGAGAGAGAGAGAGAGAGAGAGAGAGAGAGAGAGAGAGAGAGAAAGAGAGAGAGAGAGAGAGAGAGAGAGAGAGAGAGAGAGAGAGAGAGAGGCAGAGAGAGGTAAGTACACAATGAAGATGGAGTGAGAAAATACCACCTGTAAGCTGCAGAGAGAGGCCTCAGGAAGAGGAAGGAGAAAGTAAAACCAACAACATCAGGATCTTGGATATCTAACCTTCAGAGTCATGAGAAAATGAATTTCTGTTCTTTAACCTTTCATTTCCTTATCTGTTATTTCTCTATAACAACCCTAACAAGCACAGGTCAACCACAAGAGGGACAGAGAATCTTGACTGAATAGACAGAGACAGAGGCTCACTCCCAGGACTAGAAATTGGCCAGTGATTCTATTAAGGAGACAGATACTTTGGAGTGAATTACGAATTATGAATTCCATAGCTTTTTTTTTGCTTCTGAGATTTTGCTATGTGCTTCTTACCTTCCTCTCAAATATGAAACATTTCAAAGACTATAATATCATCAGCCTAACCATAAAGGTGACAACTTTGAGATTTCTTTTCCCTAATGAAAATACCACCTATTTCTCACATTTGCTTAGATAATATATAAAATGCCTCCCCAATTTTCTTACTCAGTCCTTAGATCATTCATTTGATGGCACTGTGCATGTATTTCTGAGTTGCTTCAGAAAGAACGACATCGCCCCATTTGTAAGGAAATGGAAAGACTTAGAAAAAATCATATTAAGTGAAGTAAGCCAGACTCAAAGGAACATAGACTCAATGGTTTCCCTCATTTGTCATAATCAGTAGAAACCTTGGGCTCTCCTAGCAGAGATTTACAATAGAACAAAACCTAGATACATAAGGCCATGTAGAATGACACTAAATGAAAGGACCTCTAGGATATAGAAACAAAAGCCATATAATGAGTGATTGTTGTCCTTAATGTACTATGTTATCTCTCATCTCTTTTGCTGTCCCTTGGTTATCTCATATTGTTACAATATTTCACCTTGTTATCTGATATATTTTATATATGCTTAATTGGTTATTTGAAATCAGATAGGGAAGGAGTGAAATCAAGATGTGGGGGGGTTGGGGGGAGGGAAATGGGGACCATGACATGAGAAAGGGTATCAGTGTTTGTGAAGTAATGCACCTTCTATCTGGTGAATATAATGTAACCCTCCTATTAATTATAATAAAACTATATGGAGGGAAAAAAGAAAGTAATTTTTAAGTTGTTGCTTTTCTGAAATCATGGAAAGAGCATTTGAGAAGCAGGTAACAGATTTCACAAACATGTGTTTCCAAAAATGTTGAAATTGCTATTTTTATCACTTCTTATTCAGTATCTAAGCATCAAACACCAATGTATAGATTTAGTGCATTCACATGATTGTAGATTGCACACCACTGTGAGATTTGGCAATGATGGTACTATTTATTTAATCTGAGAAAAACAGGTTTGGTCTCTCTCCCTGTACTGGTGATGAAAATTTTGATTGATTGTTACATGGTTTGTTTTCATGACTAACGGAAGAAAAAGAGTTCATGCTCTCGTGGATTAATAATGAATAACAGGATTTTTGTATCATTAAATCATCATATCATTACCTATCAGAGCTAGAGTACCCTGTGCACTCTAGCTGAATAAATCATTCAGTGGGGCCACTTCTTTAAATATTTATTTTGCAAATATATAAGGAAAATAGATGATGTCACAGGAGTCAGTCTTTTTGGTTTTTGGGAATCACCTTTGAGAATTCTATTTTCCTGGCTATGTGGAGATTTTAGTACAAGATACAGCTCTTCCAGGTTCAATGACAGCTGCTCTTTTTTGACCCCTGTTTCTCTTCCTCTGGATTCACCTTCAAAATCCATAGATTTACTTTTTTCCTTGCTATGAAGTAAGCACAGTAACTACAGAAGTGGTCTAAGATGTCTGGTCTGTCAGTCATCACAGGAGTAAAACGGAGAGTAAAGTGGTGACCAGAGTACCTGCTCATCACAGAAGACGCAGTGAAGAAACAGCAGCAAATCATGGGCCTTACAACAAATAAACTATTTTCTTCACACCATGTTCATTACGTGAACATATAAAACCATTAGAAGCTCTCCCTTCTTCTTCCTAAGGGTGCCTGCAACTGGAATTCTAGTTTAGAATATTGGCTCAGAGGTCATTTGTTTTCAATAGCAAATTGTCCACCAGAGTGGACTTTCTACTTTTCCCATAAATCTTAGTCCAAAGTCTTAGCAAAACTCAGTCAAATATAAACAAATGACAGTTGGCTATTTCAGCTGTGGTGTGGAGTGGAGTGCATATTGGCATTAAGTACTGACATGGAGAAGCGGTGCTTGGGAGCTTGTCATTCATGTTTCAGGATCAATCTCAGAGACCATGGGGTACCAATGCCAATTTTAATTGCTTTCAGTTGTTCTCTCTCGCTAAACTTTCATCAGAATGCAGCTGGATTCCGAGTTATCACTAAGCGCATGGCGTGAGTTGTGGGTTTCATTTTCCGTGAGGGGGACCAGTGAAGCAGTTTAAGCAGAGGCATACAAGAGTTGATTTGGGATCAATGACTTCGCTGTGTGTGTAGAGGCAGAGGTTAAGGAAAACCAAGAGGCAAGCACACACTATTCTTTTTCTCTGCACCAGCTTTTGGGCAATCAATTACTTCTGAAAATATTTTTTGATAAATTTCCATTTCTACTTTTTATGCAGAAAGTGACTGGGAAAGGATAACTTGTTATGCTTATAGGCAAAAGTAAGAGGAAGACAGTAAAATTCTTTCAGCCTAAAAATAATTATCTGAAATCAAAGACAGGAAAATGCTGAGTGGCTCTCCTAAATGTGGTTAGTGTGATGTAAATTATGTTAAAAGTGGAAATTTGAGAAATGATATTTTGCTGGGAAGGCTACATGTAATTTTTAGCCACATGAATTTATTTTCCTTTCAGGCTGTAGGCAGGTGTCACCTCAACCTTTGGTCTAATGCGAAAAGCATTAGCCAGATCAGTACACACACAAATAAATTGTGTGAAGAGTTGCTCTTGTGCCTGGACTGGGCATTATTAGTAATATTAGGCTGGCATTTTTAATAACAGATATTATGGAGCTATTTCTCCATCTCCTTCTGATTGATAGAAAATTGGTCTCTGATGTCCATGGGAGTGAATTTTTGCCTTTTTATTTTCAATGAACTGCGGAAAGTTTTTAAAAAACCATTGTAAAAAAGTATCTTTGCCTTATTCTGTGGGTTGCCTCTTCTTGTAATTGTTTTCCTTTGATGTGCAAAGAATTTTTAAATTGGAGCAGTCCATTTATCAGTTCTTGCTTTCCTTTGCTGATAAAAATCCTATTAGAACTAACAGTCATTCAGAAATTTGTGGCTTATATCTGTATATTTCAGTGCTTCCCTTATATGCTCATAAAGAAGTTTCAGTATGTCATGTTTTACATCAAGGCTTTTGTACTAATTCTAAACGACTTTAGTATAGGAACTGAAACAGGAATCTAGTTTTAGTCTTCCACATGTGGATATCCAGTTTTCCCAATACCTTTTATTGAAGGTCTGTTTCTTTCCAACGTGATTTTGGCTTATTTGTCTTAAAAAATTCCAGATAACTCTGCATATATCTTTCTTGTCTTCTTTTGTGCCAGAATCATGGTGAGTAAGGAACAGAGTCCACAAAAGAAGCATAAATGGTGAATGAACACAAGAAGAAAAATTTAACATCAGAATGCAAACATAAATGACACTGAGGTTGCTTCTCACACAAATCATCAAGAAAAAAAGCAACAGGGTTATGAATGTTGTTTAGTGGTAGAATGCTGACCTAGTATGCATGAAGTAAAAAACCTAAAAATTGAATTTCACGTGATCCTGTTATACTACTCTTGGGCTTATACAAAAAGGAATGTAGATCAACATATATATATATATATGTACATATACATATATATACATACATATATATTCATTCAGAAAAAAAGAAACTCCTATCTACTACGGGTGAAATTATCAATTAGTATAAATATTTCTCAAAATTTAAAATAGCACTTCCATATGATCCTAAGTACTTATTGATAGATACCACCGATAATCAAAGTCAGCTTCTCCCACCCATTCCTGGGGCTTTAACTCAGGGCCTGAGTTATGCTTTCTCAAGGCTAGAGCTCTACCACTTGAGCCACAGCACCACTACTAACTTTTCTCTCTGTATGTGGTACAGAGGAATTGAACAAGGTTCTTTGTGCATTCTAGGCAAGCACTCTACCACAAGGCCACATTCCCAGCCCAGTCAGCTTTTATACTAATATTTCCATATCTATGTTTGTTGCTGTGCTGTTTACAAGAGTCAAGTATTGGAATCAGTCTGGGCATTCATCAATGATGAATGGATGAAGAAAATTGGTGTATGCACACTATGGAGTGTTAGTGATACTTAAGGAAGAATGATTTTATGTTCTTTGCAAGAAAATGGATAGAAATGGAGATCATCTTATTAGGTTTAATGAGCCAGTCTCATAAAGACAAATAAAACACATTTCTATTATATGTAGAATCTAGGAGAATTATTAGGATATGAAAGTAGAAAAGAGACTATTAGTGATGCGAGAGGGAAAGGAAGAGGGACAGACTATATTGCATGAATGTATGAAAATGTCATAATGATACCAGATCCTTTGTGTGATGAATCTACCCTAAAATAATAGTCCATTTTAAGGTTGTGAATGACTCTGTAAAGAAACTAATAAGTGCTATTCATATAGTAAGTATTCAATGAAGTTCCATTTCTGTAATAAAATATGATTCTGTCTACATGCCTTGAGAAAACCACTTTGCCTCCCTGAATCTGTCTCCTCCTCTATAAAATGATGGTAATCTTTCAGAACTGCAAGGATGAAATGAACCATTACAGGTAATATTCATAGTTAGGATAATATCTAGCACATACCAGTTACTCAGCAAATGGAAGATGACATCATTGCTGGTCATACTGGGCATTCAGTTTATAAGAATTGTCTTCCTAAAACCTCTTGATGAGGGAAGAATACTCTCCAGGAGAAAATCTAGCCCTCACAACTAGAGAAGGCTGCTGTCCATACTTGAAGTCTTGTCTCAAGTCTCCAATACACAGGTAGGAACATTTAGTTTCTAGACAGAGAAATCACCAGGCTTATCCATCTCTCTTGCCACGCTTTTTCCTATGGAAAAATGTGCTTCTTCCTATGATCCAGCAATTCCATTCCTGAGCATTTATTCAAAAGATGACAAACCAGAATATGGTAAAGCCACCAGTACAACCATGTTCTCTGTAGCATTAGTCACCATAGCTGAGATACGGAATTAGCCCTGATGCCCCTCATTGGAAGAATGGATCAAGAACATATGGTATATATAGACAAAGGAATTTTATTCATCCATTAGAAAGAATGATATTGAATCATTTGTAAAGACATAGACCTGGAGAATATTATGTTAAGTGAAGTAACTCAGGCCCAGGGAGACAAAGGATGTGTGTCTTCTCTTATATGTGGAAGCTAGAATTAACTTATAAGCTTATAAGTTTATTGGGTGTTATGCAAGTTTATACAAATGTGTTAACTGAAACATAATAGATTCAAGGGAGAACTGAAATAGTTTAATTCCTTAGGCAGTCCAAACCAAAGTTCAGCATAATAAAACACCAGGAAGTGAATAGTTGAAAGGGGTAAGATGGGGTGGAGGGGTGAGAGGCAGACACGAGAAGAGAAGAGGAGGAGAATGCAGTCAAGAATTTGTTGTATATTCCACAATTGAGAAGTGTGAGGGCAGAGGTGGGTAGGAGAGGGATGGATAAGAATGTTGAAAGAGTTGACATTGACCAAGGCATATTGTACTCATAAACTGCCTTGCTAAATGGTAACTCCTTTGTACAGCTTCTTAAAGATAATAACAGTAAGAAGAAAGATGCACTATTTTTGCTAACATTTTCTCCATACATATCCAGTTGTCTTTACGCAGCCTCATCACATTGCTCTCTTTCACAGGTAATGAATGCACTATGTCTCAGTAATCATCCATATCAAAAGTTTTTTTATTGTAATTAATAGAAGGGTTACATTATATTCCCTAGATGGAAGGTGCATTACTTCACAAACATTGATACCCTTTCTCATATTTTGGTCCCTATTTCCCTCCCCAGACTCCAACCCCCTCATCTTATTTTCCCACCCTTCCATGTCCTATTTAAATAACCAAATAAACATATATACAATATATGAGATAACAAGATAAGATATTGTAACCATATGAGATAATCAAGAGACAGCAAAAGAGATGAGAGATAACAGTACATTAAGGACACTAATCACACATTATATGGATTTTGTTTCTATATCCTGGAGGTCCTCTCATTTACCATCATCCTATATGGCACTATGTGTCTAGGTTTTGCTCTATTATAAACATCTGCTAGGAGAGCCCAAGGTTTCTACTGATTATGACAAATGAGGGAAACCATTGAGCCTATGTTCCTTGAGTCTGGCTTACTTCACTTAATATGATTTTTTTCTAAGTCTTTCCATTTCCTTACAAATGGGGCGATGTCATTCATTCTGACAGCAGCATAGAATTCCATTGTGTATAAATACCACATCTTGTTGATCCACTTATCAACTGAGGAGCATCTGGGTTGGTTCCATATCTTCGCTATGATAAATAGTGCTATAATGAACATTGTTGTGCTAGTGGATTTGGTATGCCCTTGTTTCTGGATGCCATATCAGAAGTTTTGATTAAAGATGAAGCACTAGAAGTAGATCTTGCTTTCCAAAGAAGAATCTTCTTTCCTTAGCCCCTGAATGACACATGAAAACAATGAAGAATGACATTCATGTTAACTCTAGAACAAAGGATAAAGTTCACTTGTTTATGGTTTTAGAAAATTATGGACTTATATGACCATTAAAAACATCTGTTTTTTAATCAAACTATACCATATTATTTACAAAAATATAGGGAGGTGTTTGAAAAATAGCCTTTGTATCCCATCAGTAATAAAGAATCTAGTTTAAGGAAGAGAAGCTGGGCTGAAACTTATGCTGGGGTAATGTTTTGCAAATACAAATGAGTATCTTAGTTTATAAGCATGTAGATTTTGACTTAGTGGGTACTGAATGAGTCCTATGATTTGTTATCTTTAACAAACACCAAGGCAATCTTAGTCCAGAACTTCTGATTCAAGTTCTTTAGTAGCAGAGCCGAAGAGCATATGTAATGCTCCTTGTGTATTGTAATAATTCCCAAACCAGATACAAGTATGTGCTGTCTCCATCAATGATTCATTACACAATTCCCAAATTGAGGCTCTTGTAGAGTAATAGGGAATAGAAAATGATGCGCGCCTCTTCAACAAGTGGTGCTGGCCAAACTGGGTAAGCCCCTGCAGAAAACTAAAGTTGGGTCCTTCTTTGTCACCCTGCACCAGGGATAGCTCCAAATGGATCAAAGACCTAGAGGTAAAAGCAGATACACTGAAAACTTTACAAGAAGGAAATAGGAGATACACTAGGTCTCCTTGGCACAGGTCGAAACTTTCTTAATAAGGATCCGGAAACACAACAAATCAAAGAAAGTCTAGATAAGTGGGACTGCCTTAAACTGCAGAGCTTCTGTATGGCAAAAGACATAGCTAGCAAATTAACTAGAAAGCCTACAGAGTGGGAGAAGATCTTCACCAACCATACAACATACAAAGGCCTCATATCTAAAATATACCAACAACTCAAAAAGTTGAATCACTCCAAAACTAATCTCCAAAGAAACAACCATCCCATTAAAAGATGGGCCAAAGACTTAAGAGCGTCTTCTCTAAAGGAGAAATAAGAATGGCCTATAGACACATGAAGAAATGCTCTACATCTCTGGCCATAAAAGAAATGCGAATCAAAACAACTCTAAGATTCCACCTCACTCCAGTTAGAATGGTCAGGATCAAGAAGATAATAACAACAGATGTTGGCGGGGATGTGGCCAGGAGGGGTCACTACTACACTGTTGGTGGGAGTGCAAACTCGTTCAACCACTGTGGAAAGCAGTATGGCGTTTCTTCAAAAGACTAAACACAGAGCTCCCCTATAACCCAGCAATTCCACTATTTGGCATTTACCCAATCATCCAGAAACAAGGACATACTAAATCCACCAGCACAACAATGTTCATTGCAGCACTATTTACCATAGCAAAGATATGGAACCAACCTAGATGTCCCTCAGTTGATGAGTGGATCAACAAGATGTGGTATTTATACACAATGGAATTCTATGCTGCTGTCAGAATGAATGACATCGCCCCATTTGTAAGGAAATGGAAAGACTTAGAAAAAATCATATTAAGTGAAGTAAGCCAGACTCAAAGGAACATAGGCTCAATGGTTTCCCTCATTTGTCATAATCAGTAGAAATATTAGGCTCTCTCAGCAGAGGTTTATAATAGAGCAAAACCTAGACACATAAGGCCATATAGTATGACACTAAATGAAAGGTTCTTCAGGATATAGAAATGAAAGTTATGTAATGAGTGATTGTTGTCCTTAATGTACTATGTTATCTCTCATCTCTTTTGCTGTCCCTTGGTTATCTCATATTGTTACAGTATATTACCTTGTTATCTGATTGTATATCTTCTTATTTGGTTATTTAAAATTGGATAGGAAAGGGAGGAAAACAAGATGAGAGGTGGGGGTAGGTGGAGGGAAATGGGGACCAAGACATGAGAAGGGAATCAATATTTGTGAAATAATGAACCTTCTAGCTGGAGAATATAATGTAACCCTTCTATTACAATAAAATATATGATAAAAGAAAATTATGTGCAATTGTCTAAAAAATAATAACTGTCCCCTGTGGTAATACAAGCTCATTCAAAGTGCTGGGAGATCATATAGGAAGGAGGGAGCCAATTCAGGGAATTAGAGAATCAAGGATTTTATTCTAAAGGAGGTGATGTTGACATAGGCTCTTAAAATGGTTACTAACCAGTGCTCCTTTTGAGTGGATGAAGAAGCATGAGTTGAACTGGATATCATTCATGTAACTGAATGTGACAGACAAGTTACATCTGCTTTTCCATTGACAGAAGACAAAATAAACTCATGATCAAAATTATACATTTCCCTGGGTCACTGGGGAAAATCAGCACCTTCTAGCTGCTTCCATTTCCACTTCCCCTGACATACTCGGACAAGGAATTCATTACACTGAATTACCCCTGAGTATCTGCTTCATGCAATTTTCACCTAAATCACAAAGTAAAATTTTTCCCAGCTTGGGAACACTCACAAATATTAAGTGTTTTCTAATTTTTATGCACTCTAGCATCTTTATTCCTAATAATTCTTTATCCTTAATAAATATAACTATCATGTGTTTGCCAGATACGGAGGATTTTTTTTTCACTTTAAAAATGCTGGTCTTTAATTCTCATTGTTTTCTGAGAGGTACTGAAGCATCAGCAGCTTCATTTGACAGATCAGAAGTCTAGATCTGAAAGACTGTAGAGAATATCTTTCTTTAAATCATTTGGCCAGAAACTACAAGAGCTGGGATTAAAACTGCATAACTGCAAATACAGTGCATTTAAATCCACCCTTGTAGGAATAATGCATTGATTGATGGACTGTGGCATAGATTCAAGGTTTCTGCAATTCCTGACATTGACAGTTAGATTTTATATTTCTGCCTTAAATCCTAGTGGTCTCCTTGACTGCTTTATCTATTGCAATACAGTAGAATTGACAGTGTGCCAGTTTCAATGCCTTTAAACATTCCACCTTGTAGTTCTAGGTCACTGGGTAAGAAGTCTGATGCTGTGTTGCATGGGCCACCTAGAGAGGTTCTGTGATTCTGTGGAGACAGAGTGACTCAGGGAAACCCTGCCTGCCTTCCAAGGAATCGGCCAA
The DNA here is from genome assembly GCF_031878675.1 of Megascapheus bottae. Taxonomy (NCBI): domain Eukaryota; kingdom Metazoa; phylum Chordata; class Mammalia; order Rodentia; family Geomyidae; genus Megascapheus; species Megascapheus bottae. The sequence goes on from NC_143523.1 coordinate 16,448,258, forward strand.
CAGGTTGACTGCCCTAGACTTGCTCACAACAGTACACTGCCAACGCTGGGGAGAGCAGAAGAAGCATTTAGTTAGACGCTTCAATTTCATAAGATGTTATAAACTCCGTGTGGCATCAAACCATTGAGTTCTGGGCGGGTTTCTTTTGTTATTTATTGTTATTGTGTAGTTGTTTACAAAAGGGTTACAGTTATGTGACCCAGAGAATGAGTAATGAGTATAATTCTTTTTGAACTATGCCTCCCCTTCCCTGACTACTTCCCAGTTTTTTCCCTCCCTTCTCCTCCCACCAGATGTACAGTTCATTTTTCACATAGTGTCTAGTGAGTACCATTATTGCATTTTTGTTCACTCTTATTCCACTTTTTTGTGTCCCTCCCTCCACCATTCCAAACACAAACCGACTAAACAAACAAGACAAAGAAAAAGAAAACAAAACCAGAAACAGTGGCCATTCAAACATGTCTCTTGTTTCTTGGTGTTCACTTCATAAAACATTATTTTATATAATCAGATGCACATAGCTGTTAAGCTTCTGCTGTCCATTCCCATTCATATCCTCCTTTGGCCTCAGTGTGTCTTATATAATTTGTCATATCCCATATACTGTTATTATTTCTTGCTTAGTGTTGTTCTTCTTTTTTTAGAGAAAATATTAAAATATTACCATAGATTTATAACTTTACTTAGTAGAACAAATCATTGTGTTAATTTGTGAAACTTGCATTACATCAGCAAGACATAAAAAATTAATTTATTATGTCCCAGTGTGTGTGTGACTTCTGCTTAAGCATGAAATCTTCTGTAATGTACTAAAAAATAAAACAAACATAAAATGTTTTGAATTTTATTTTCCAGGCCTTGTGGTTAGTATATATATTGCTGGTGGTAGCAGTGAAAAGTTCATATGGAATGTAATATTTCTTCAAACCCTGCCAGTAGGTGAATTTGTACAGATGGTAGGCCTGGAGTCTCCAATGATTAGCCACTATGTAAGTAACACTTTCTGTTGTTGGAACAATTAGTTTAAGGAAAGGAAGGTTTATTTGGCTCTGGTGTTTTCAGAGGTGTCTGTGGTCACCAGACTGTTTTGTTCTGCACTGAGGCAAAGC